>NC_136070.1:517160481-517440306 GCF_964261635.1 Lissotriton helveticus
GACACTACTAGTGGATTTTTGATGATCAATACTGAATTGGTTGCGGTAAGATCAATGGTTTTACAAAATGAACTTGCTCTTGACATATTATTGGCAAAAGAGGGCGGAGTCTGTGAATGCTGAAGACGCAACATTGTTGCACTTACATTCCAGACGAAAGCGTAGAAATTAAAAGGTACGCGAGAAATATTACTAATTTGAGCGAAGAATTGAAACCACTGGAGGTTGACAGTGCATGGAAGAGACTGATTAGTGGTCTCTCCTCAATAGGTAGTTGGTTCACTAACGTAGGAAAATGTTTTGTAGGTAAAATACTGATGCCAATGGTAGGAGTAGCACTACTGAATTTAGGGATAATAATTTTTTGCAAATGTCGCAAACATAAAAAAACATATAACGTAAATAAGAGAGGGAAGAAAAGAAACTTCAGTGAAATCAAGCTTGAAGAATTAAATGGGGACTTGTATAAAAGGATGAAAAACTTCCACATGAATAATGGTGAAAAACCTAAAAGAATGTTTGAAGAAATCGAAATGAGTAAATGTTGAAAGTTGGCATCTGTTTCTGTAATTTGTGATTATATAAAATATCATCAAAGAGGGGATTGATGGAGCAAGGTTTCGCACGTAAAGCGACTTGCTTGGACTGAACCCTCTCAAAATAATAAGTAATGTAATAGCCAACATGTTTCGTCTTATTAACAATGCAAACACGACATTTCTAGTAAGTTGGGGAAGCTTGCATATGTGCTTTTTACTAACCGTAACTCGATAAACCCAAAATGGCCGCCGCAATGCAGGAACTTTTTTGCGCATGCGTCTGTCATACTCAGTGACATGATGTACTTACTGCTTTGGTGGGAAAACTTTGCTTCTGCGCACTAGAACTAAAGATGTCTGCTCTATGTTCTCATATGCTAATGCTTGCATTGCTGCTTTTACTAAGTTGTTCGTTCTGCATAATCCCTAATGCTGTAGTTAAAATAAAGTAATGGGAATAGAGTAGAGATAAGTGGTATACAGTGCAATAATTCATTCTTTGTTCTAAAACTGTTTTTCTTTGGCTTTGCTTTTAGCTCGTGTACCGCCCAATCAAGTACAATGTTGCTCTATCTTGGGTGCTGACTTGCTAGAAGATGTTCATGGGAACTCGACCTCCTGAACCTCCAAGAGGATGTCAAATTATACATTGTATTTACTATTGGAACATTCTTTGCCGGGTGGAATAAAAGTGCATGGGAAAATAAAATATTGGTCGGTGTTAGACCTGGCACCTTGGCGTGAGTTTCCCTTCCACTTTTTGCTGTTGTGCCTCAGATGTTTTTGCTGGTGTCCGCGACTCAGGGCACTGCGCCACGGCCAATCCGTGCCGCAGTGCAAGTGCTCCCTACTGTAAAGTGTACATGTGATTGATATACCTGATTGGTTCATTGGATTTACTGTCAGTCCCCAGTAAAGTGCACCAGGAGTGCCAGGGCTTGTGAATGCCAATACTGCTAGTGGGCCTGCAGCGCTGGTTGCGCCACCCACAGAAGCAGCCTTAAAATGTGTCTAGGGTCTGCCATTGCAGAACCTGCGTGCAGTCTGGTACTGTCACCCTGGCTGGGCAAGTGCACACACTTGCCAGCCCCTAAACCTTCCCTTAACTTCATATTAGTCACCCCTATGGTAGGCCTGAGGGCAGGGTGCATTGTAAGTGTAAGGTAGAACATGCCCTGATGTGTGTGGCATGTTCTAATAGTGAATTACTGCCAAATTCGTTTTTCACTATTGTAAGGCTACCAGTTCCCTTCTAGGCCAGATGGGCTGCTGGAATTATTACACTCTATAATCCCAGCAGGCTCAGGGAACATGGTAGAAATTCATGTTTAGTATGCCTGAACTCAGAATAATAAAATACTTCTTTTAGTAAAGTTTATTTTAATATCCTGTGTTTGCAAATGCTACTTTTAGAAAGTTAGCATTTGCTTGCCTAACCATTTCAGCCCGCCTCTGCTTGGATGTGGATCTGACTGTCTGGTGTGTGTGAGTGACAGGGCTGGGAGTTGACAGGTAGTGATTAGCAGGAGGACCCCTTAATGGGTGGTGGGAGTTTCCCCTGAATGATGCATCAGGCTGTGCTCTGCCTCCACAATGCTGGCTCCGCCCTCCTGGGGAGCGACTGATGACTCAGCCTGCACCTGGCCCAGGAAGGACCGAAGCTTGTCAACAAAGTACTCAGGCCACTCCTGCCCTCTCAATGCCGGCTCCGCCCCCCTGGGGAGCGGCTGATGTGCCTGCCCTCACACTGAATACAGAAGTCATAAGTACCCACAACAAGTACTCAGAGACTGAAGCAGTTATGCAGAGGCCCCCCTGGCCAGGGAGAACAAAAGAAACTGTGTATAAAAGTAGGAGCCCTGCTCCTTGTAAATCAGAATCCTGTTTCACCACGAAGGACCTCTGCCCGACTAGAAGGAGAAGAGACGCTGGGAGAACTGGCCTGCTGCTTGCCTTGCTGAGAAAGGAGAGGAAAAGACTTGATGAGAAAAGACTTTGCTGCTTTGTGCTTAAACATTCTCCAAGGGCTTGACTGAGCTTGCCCCCTGACCTGAGCCACAGGACCATCTGGCTCAACCTGCCTCTGCTCGTCTGCCGGTGATTAACCGGGATATCTACTACTGCCGGAGCTGTGACTTTGGTGCCCCCCAGCCCCTCTCTGAGGCCGTGACCGACTGTGTCTCCTCGTCCCCGCCGAGGAAGAGCTCCGCTCCGTTGAGCCGCTCTCCCCCCGCTGAGGAGATCGCTGTGTTGACCGCCTGGAAGGCTCACTGCTGTGGTGCCCCCCAGCCCCTCCCTGAGGCCGTGACCGACTGTGTCTCCTCGTCCCCGCCGAGGAAGAGCTCCGCTCCGTTGAGCCGCTCTCCCCCCGCTGAGGAGATCGCTGTGTTGACCGCCTAAGAGGGCCCGCTGCTGTGCCTCACCCTCCCGCCAGAAATCCCCACCGGACGCAAACAGACCCAGGGGACAGACCTCCGACCTGGACGGACGCCTCGGGTGCCAGCCTCGCTCTGCCTGAGCCGCTGGGCACCTCGCCTTTGTCCCCGGAGGAAAGCCGCCACCGAGACCGTCAACGGGCTCGGGGCCCGCAACGTTTGTTTCTACCCTTGATTTTGGGGTTGCCAGCCTGCCTGCCAGGGCCCAGGAATTGTGAATATCACCCGCGGTGCGAGCCGCCCCTGTTCCGCTGACTCGCGCCGCTCTGTGTGCCTGCCTGCAGCTCCGCGCTGAGAAGAGCGCTCCAGCCCCTCCCGCTGGAATCCTCTAGCTGTCGGGGAGACGAGGCTGCACCCAGAGCCCCTGACCGAGTGACTGGGGCTGCGCTGGGTCCGTGGGCCTCCCCTCCACCTGGACAGCTCTGAGGTCGGTGTTTCCCCCCCGAGGGGGTCCCGCAGACCAGGAGGGCCATCAGCTGTCAGAGACCCGGCCGGGCCGATCGCGTCTCACGCGGGAAGCGTGAGACTTGGCAGGGCGTCGGGATTTCACCCGTCTAAAGCGCACCCGAGTGCAGAAACAAACAAAGAATCAAGAGAACATTGTGGAATACAACTTAAGAGAAGAACAGTGCATTTTTGAACTATAACTAAAAGAGAGCTTGCCTATTTACAACCTGTGGGCATACAGAACCGTTATTTGATCTTGTGATAAGTCTGACCTAAGAGATATATATATTTTACATAAAGAAGCGTATTTTTATATACTCACAGCCTGGTGTCCATTTGTGGGGGGATTGGTACATTTTACTGTGTGTGTGTCTACAAATGCTTAACTGACTAACGCCTGGAGAATCGCCTTGGCTGCTCACGCCACGCACCTAGAGGGTGAGCAAGGGTAATTCTGAAGGGTCATCCTTTGCCCTGACTTAGAGGAGAGGGTCCCTGCTTGTCACAAGTACCTACTTGCGCCAACCAGAGACCCCCAATTCTAACATTGGTCGCAGCGGTGAGGATTTGCGAATTTGCATTTGTAGTTTACATACAGTGAATTACTGATCACCACATAGGGAGAGCAGATCTATAACGCAGCCACAGGTTTCCAGTTCCTTTTTGCTAATTTTGTTGAGACATCTGCCATTACTGAAGCCATGCCTGGCTCACTTCCTGCCGGAAGAGCGCTCTCTACCTTCTCTGGAGCAGATGACATAGATTGGAGAGAGGGAGCCTTGAGGAGCTTAACCAATGACCAGCTGAAAGATCTCTGCACAAAATGCAGAATTGCCAAAGGTGGATTGAGCAACAAGACCCAACTCGTGACGGCGCTGAGAGCCTGGAGGGAGTCAAGAGATCCACAGACCCCGGTGGATATCATTCCACCAGATGGCGCTGGAGAGCCCCCCAGAGGCCTGTCACCAGAGGAGCTGGCAGACAGGGCCGCAGACAGGGCACATGCAATGGAGATGGCAAGATTAGCTGGGCAAATGGAAATGGAAAAACAAAAACTGGAAATGGACAAGCAAAGATTGGCCATGGAGGCACAGCAACGCCAGCTGGACCATGACCTGAGAATGAAGGAGTTGGATCAAAGAGGTTTGGGAACAGCTCCTTCTGGTGGCAGCACAACGCCGGTGCAGGTAGAGTCCAAGGTGTACATCCCCAAAGATATAGTTAAAGAATTCTTTAGGGGGGATGACATAGGACAGTGGTTTAGGGCATATGAGGTAGCCATGTCCTCCCACCGGGTCCCTGAGAAAGATTGGGGAGCGGGGTTGTGGGGAAGGTTCCTTAGCGAAGGGCGGGACACCCTGCTAGATTTGCCCACTGCAGAACAGATTTCTTATCCCCACATGAAGGAGGCCTTAATGACCAGGTATGGGCTTACCCCTGAATTATATAGACAGAGGTTCAGGGGGTGTGCAAAGCGTCCTGGGACTACGTATGTGGAGTATGTGAATTTTTTTTGCAGAGCCCTGGATGGTTGGGTGAAGGGTAACAAGGTGAATGATTTTCAAAGTCTCTTTGATTTAATTGCATGGGAGCACTTGTCTGATAACTGTTTTCCTGAGTTACGCCAGCACCTGATTGATAGCAAGCTGTCCAACCCGAGGAAGCTTGCTGAGGAGGCGGACCGCTGGCTCAGCACCAGGGTCCACAAGGGTCCAGTGGGAGACTCCGCCAAGGGTGGGCAGGGTCCCCAGCAGAAGAGTGGGGGGGACAGGGGTAAACAGAAAGGGTTCCCTAAAGGCCCCCAAAGTAATCCCCAAGGGAACCAGCAGAAGGGTTCTCAGCCTCCCCCACCCCCAAAGCAGAATGGGGCCCCGACAGGTAGACCTGTTCCAAAGGGGCCCTTCAATTGTTACAAATGTGGTGACCCGGGGCACATAGCCAGTAACCCCAAGTGTCGCCTGTTTGGAAAACCAGCACCCACTGGTGCTCCGCCCCGACAAGTGACCAGTGTTCACTTAGGAGAAGAAGTGATGGTCCCGGGGGGTGGAGATCCTGTTCAGATGACCCTAGTCTCACTAGGAGACAGTGAGATGGTCCCTACAAACTACCTGCCCTCTAACACTAAAAAATATGGGCAGGTGGTTACCATCAATGGTAAGAAAGCTGAGGCTCTTAGAGATACAGGAGCCAGTGTGACTGCAGTGAGGCAGCACCTGGTGTCTCAAGAGCAGGTTGTACCCCATGCCTACTGTAGGGTTGTCAACGCTGACAATTCAGAGAGTCAGTGTCCGATGGCTCAAGTTCCCTTCGAGTGGGGGGGGGTCTCTGGTACTCTGCAGGTCTGTGTGAGGAAAACCATGCCTGTTGACTGTTTGCTGGGGAATGACTTGGAGGACTCCCCTTGGGAAAAGGTGGAGAAAACGACTCACCTGAGGATGGTGGGTCTACCTGACTGGGCGTGCGTGACCACCCGGTCAATGGCAGCCAGTAGGGGTGATCAAGAAGTCCTGGGACCTGAAGGAGAGGCCCAGGAACCGGCCTTAGGGAGAAGGCGCAGGGGGCGCGGGAAACCGGCCCCTGCTGTTCCCACGGTCCAGGAGGAAGCAGACCTTGAGGGGGATGCCCTGGAGCCTACAGGGGAACAGATTGCTGAACTGGGGGACCTGCCTGAGCTGACCCATTGGCAGCAAGAAGGAGGCCCCTCCAGGGAGGAATTCTGCAGGGAGCAGAAAGAATGCCCTTCTCTCGTGGGTATGCGGCAGCAGGCTGCAGACCAGGCCAATGGTGTTCAGGCCAAAACACATTATGTGTACTGGGAGAATGACCTCCTGTATTCCGAGCCTAAGACTGCTGAACCTGGGTCAGCCCGTGTGCTGGTGGTACCCCAGAAGTTCAGAGCCTTCCTACTGGGACTGGCTCATGATGTGCCGTTAGCAGGACATTTGGGGATGGACAAGACCTATGACAGGCTTGTCACCCACTTTTACTGGCCCCAAATGCACAAGAGCTCAGATGCTCATTGTAGGACCTGTCCAACTTGCCAGGCAAGTGGGAAGAGTGGAGGGAAGAACAAGGCTCCACTCCAACCATTCCCTGTGGTCAGTACTCCATTCCAACGAGTGGGTATTGACATTGTTGGGCCTCTGGACCCCAAGACAGCCATGGGCAACAGGTTCATCCTGGTCTTGGTGGATCATGCCACCCGGTACCCTGAAGCCATCCCTCTGAGGACAGTGACGGCCCCCGTGGTGGGGCGTGCACTAATGGGAATTTTCTCCAGAGTGGGGTTCCCTCTAGAGGTGGTGAGCGACAGAGGGACCAACTTCATATCCAAGTATATGAAGTCCCTTTGGCAAGAGTGTGGTGTGACCTACAAGTTCACCACACCTTACCATCCCCAAGGAAATGGGTTGGTTGAAAGATTCAACCGAACCCTAAAGGGCATGATCATGGGCCTGGAAGGTCCAATGAGGCGTAAGTGGGACGTCCTCTTACCATGCCTGCTCTTTGCATACCGCGAGGTGCCACAGAAGTCTCTAGGGTTCAGCCCCTTTGAGCTGCTGTATGGTCACCCCGTGAGAGGACCACTGAGTTTGGTAAAGGAAGGCTGGGAGCAATCTCCCAGGAAACCTCCCCAGAATGTATATAGCTACATGCTGGCCTTCAGAAACCAAACCAGGCGCTTCAGACAACTTGCTGAGGCAAATCTGGAAGCTAGCCAGGAGGAGATGAAGCGGTGGTACGACCAGAATGCCACTCTGGTAGAGCTTCAGCCTGGACAAGAGGTGTATGTCTTGGCCCCAGTGGAACCCTGTGCACTTCAGGATAAGTGGACAGGCCCATTTGAGGTTGTGGAGCGCAAGAGCTCAGTGACATACTTGGTGGACATGAAGACGCCCAGGAATCCTTTAAGGGTCTTACATGTCAACCGCCTCAAGCCCCACTTGAAAAGGTCCGAAGTGGGCATGCTGTTGGCCACTGATGATGGAATGGAAGAGGAGTCTGAGCCTCTTCCTGACCTCTTAGTGGCCTGTGAGAAAGATGGGTCAGTGGATGGAGTTAACCTCTCACCCACCCTGACCCCTGAGCAACAGGAAGACTGCCGCCAGTTGCTGGGGCAGTTTCCAGACCTGTTCTCCCTGGTTCCTAGTGTCACAGACTGGTGCGTCCATGATGTGGACACAGGAGACAGCTTACCTGTGAAGCATAAGGCTTACAGGGTAACTGACAGGGTCCGGGCCTGCATCAAGGAGGAGGTCTCCAAGATGCTTGCTCTTAGGGTGGTTGAGTCTTCCAGCAGTCCTTGGTCCAGCCCCGTGGTCTTGGTCCCAAAGGCTGCTGCGCCGGGAGCCACACCTGAACTCCGGTTCTGTGTGGACTACAGAGGACTCAATTCAGTCACCAAGACTGACGCGCACCCTATCCCCAGAGCTGACGAGCTCATTGATCGGCTAGGGGCTGCCCGGTTCCTCAGCACGTTTGATTTAACGTCTGGGTACTGGCAGATCGCCTTGACCGATGGGGCAAAGGAGAGGTCCGCATTCTCCACACCAGATGGGCATTTCCAGTTCCGGGTTATGCCATTTGGGATGAAGAATGCCCCTGCCACCTTTCAGAGGTTGGTCAACCAGGTGTTGGTTGGGCTGGATGAGTTCAGTGCCGCCTACCTGGATGACATCGCAGTGTTCAGTGGCACCTGGCCAGAACACCTGCGGCACCTCTGGGAAGTGTTGATGGCCCTGCGCAAGGCAGGCCTCACAATCAAGGCGAGCAAGTGCCAGATTGGGCAGGGTTCCGTGGTGTACTTGGGACACCAAGTGGGGAGTGGCAAGGTGGCACCCTTGCAACCCAAAATTGAGACCATCCTGGCTTGGGAACCCCCCAAGACCCAGACTGCAGTGAGAGCCTTCCTGGGGCTCACTGGGTATTACAGGAGGTTTGTCAAGGGCTATGGCACTATTGTGACCCCCTTGACAGAGCTGACTTCTAAGAAGCAGCCCAGGAATGTGATTTGGACTGACACCTGTCAGAAGGCTTTTGACACCCTGAAGACTGCCATGTGCACGGCACCCGTGCTCCTGGCTCCTGATTTCTCCAAGGAATTCATAGTGCAAACAGACGCTTCAGAGCATGGTGTAGGGGCTGTTCTCTCACAGATGACTGAGGAGGGCTGGGACCACCCTGTAGCCTTCATCAGTAGGAGGTTACTTCCCCGGGAAAGTAGGTGGAGTGCATTAGAGCGTGAAGCATTTGCTGTGGTCTGGGCACTGAAGAAGCTAAGACCCTACTTGTTTGGGTCTCACTTCCGGGTTCAGACAGACCACAGGCCCCTCAGATGGTTGATGCAAATGAGGGGTGAGAACCCAAAACTATTGAGGTGGTCCATCTCCCTACAGGGTATGGACTTTACGGTGGAACACCGCCCTGGCACAGATCATGCCAACGCTGACGGTCTGTCCAGGTTTTTCCGCCTTAGTGATGTGGAACTCCCTGGGGAAGGGTAGTTCCCCCCACATTTCAGCTGGAGGGGACACGTGTTAGACCTGGCACCTTGGCGTGAGTTTCCCTTCCACTTTTTGCTGTTGTGCCTCAGATGTTTTTGCTGGTGTCCGCGACTCAGGGCACTGCGCCACGGCCAATCCGTGCCGCAGTGCAAGTGCTCCCTACTGTAAAGTGTACATGTGATTGATATACCTGATTGGTTCATTGGATTTACTGTCAGTCCCCAGTAAAGTGCACCAGGAGTGCCAGGGCTTGTGAATGCCAATACTGCTAGTGGGCCTGCAGCGCTGGTTGCGCCACCCACAGAAGCAGCCTTAAAATGTGTCTAGGGTCTGCCATTGCAGAACCTGCGTGCAGTCTGGTACTGTCACCCTGGCTGGGCAAGTGCACACACTTGCCAGCCCCTAAACCTTCCCTTAACTTCATATTAGTCACCCCTATGGTAGGCCTGAGGGCAGGGTGCATTGTAAGTGTAAGGTAGAACATGCCCTGATGTGTGTGGCATGTTCTAATAGTGAATTACTGCCAAATTCGTTTTTCACTATTGTAAGGCTACCAGTTCCCTTCTAGGCCAGATGGGCTGCTGGAATTATTACACTCTATAATCCCAGCAGGCTCAGGGAACATGGTAGAAATTCATGTTTAGTATGCCTGAACTCAGAATAATAAAATACTTCTTTTAGTAAAGTTTATTTTAATATCCTGTGTTTGCAAATGCTACTTTTAGAAAGTTAGCATTTGCTTGCCTAACCATTTCAGCCCGCCTCTGCTTGGATGTGGATCTGACTGTCTGGTGTGTGTGAGTGACAGGGCTGGGAGTTGACAGGTAGTGATTAGCAGGAGGACCCCTTAATGGGTGGTGGGAGTTTCCCCTGAATGATGCATCAGGCTGTGCTCTGCCTCCACAATGCTGGCTCCGCCCTCCTGGGGAGCGACTGATGACTCAGCCTGCACCTGGCCCAGGAAGGACCGAAGCTTGTCAACAAAGTACTCAGGCCACTCCTGCCCTCTCAATGCCGGCTCCGCCCCCCTGGGGAGCGGCTGATGTGCCTGCCCTCACACTGAATACAGAAGTCATAAGTACCCACAACAAGTACTCAGAGACTGAAGCAGTTATGCAGAGGCCCCCCTGGCCAGGGAGAACAAAAGAAACTGTGTATAAAAGTAGGAGCCCTGCTCCTTGTAAATCAGAATCCTGTTTCACCACGAAGGACCTCTGCCCGACTAGAAGGAGAAGAGACGCTGGGAGAACTGGCCTGCTGCTTGCCTTGCTGAGAAAGGAGAGGAAAAGACTTGATGAGAAAAGACTTTGCTGCTTTGTGCTTAAACATTCTCCAAGGGCTTGACTGAGCTTGCCCCCTGACCTGAGCCACAGGACCATCTGGCTCAACCTGCCTCTGCTCGTCTGCCGGTGATTAACCGGGATATCTACTACTGCCGGAGCTGTGACTTTGGTGCCCCCCAGCCCCTCTCTGAGGCCGTGACCGACTGTGTCTCCTCGTCCCCGCCGAGGAAGAGCTCCGCTCCGTTGAGCCGCTCTCCCCCCGCTGAGTAGATCGCTGTGTTGACCGCCTGGAAGGCTCACTGCTGTGGTGCCCCCCAGCCCCTCCCTGAGGCCGTGACCGACTGTGTCTCCTCGTCCCCGCCGAGGAAGAGCTCCGCTCCGTTGAGCCGCTCTCCCCCCGCTGAGGAGATCGCTGTGTTGACCGCCTAAGAGGGCCCGCTGCTGTGCCTCACCCTCCCGCCAGAAATCCCCACCGGACGCAAACAGACCCAGGGGACAGACCTCCGACCTGGACGGACGCCTCGGGTGCCAGCCTCGCTCTGCCTGAGCCGCTGGGCACCTCGCCTTTGTCCCCGGAGGAAAGCCGCCACCGAGACCGTCAACGGGCTCGGGGCCCGCAACGTTTGTTTCTACCCTTGATTTTGGGGTTGCCAGCCTGCCTGCCAGGGCCCAGGAATTGTGAATATCACCCGCGGTGCGAGCCGCCCCTGTTCCGCTGACTCGCGCCGCTCTGTGTGCCTGCCTGCAGCTCCGCGCTGAGAAGAGCGCTCCAGCCCCTCCCGCTGGAATCCTCTAGCTGTCGGGGAGACGAGGCTGCACCCAGAGCCCCTGACCGAGTGATTGGGGCTGCGCTGGGTCCGTGGGCCTCCCCTCCACCTGGACAGCTCTGAGGTCGGTGTTTCCCCCCCGAGGGGGTCCCGCAGACCAGGAGGGCCATCAGCTGTCAGAGACCCGGCCGGGCCGATCGCGTCTCACGCGGGAAGCGTGAGACTTGGCAGGGCGTCGGGATTTCACCCGTCTAAAGCGCACCCGAGTGCAGAAACAAACAAAGAATCAAGAGAACATTGTGGAATACAACTTAAGAGAAGAACAGTGCATTTTTGAACTATAACTAAAAGAGAGCTTGCCTATTTACAACCTGTGGGCATACAGAACCGTTATTTGATCTTGTGATAAGTCTGACCTAAGAGATATATATATTTTACATAAAGAAGCGTATTTTTATATACTCACAGCCTGGTGTCCATTTGTGGGGGGATTGGTACATTTTACTGTGTGTGTGTCTACAAATGCTTAACTGACTAACGCCTGGAGAATCGCCTTGGCTGCTCACGCCACGCACCTAGAGGGTGAGCAAGGGTAATTCTGAAGGGTCATCCTTTGCCCTGACTTAGAGGAGAGGGTCCCTGCTTGTCACAAGTACCTACTTGCGCCAACCAGAGACCCCCAATTCTAACAGTCGGGAACATTGATCTGAATATTGAAGAGCATGACCTCATAACTGGTATGGTGTGATGACCTCTCCTCGTCTTTTGACCAATCAAATTGAGGGAATACACACATTTGCAATTGGGGGGTGGTACACTGCCCTGGAAAATGATATAACTAAGGTAGGCTAAGCTAGTTAGATTGTCCGACTTAGCCGAATAGCTGACCTGTCACTGACGAGTGCAGAGGTGCTGGCGGAGCACTCTGTCAGAAGATTCAGGAACAGAGGTGCTGGTGAAGCACTCTGTCAGAAGAATCGATAACCCAATCGGGGTTCTGGGAAGGAGTTCGATAACCCAATCGGGGTTCTGTGGGTGATTATGCTCATGCTTATTCTGCATTTGCACACAGGTTAAAAGCCACTTAAGAATGTGCACTTCCCTCAAGAGTGGGCACATATCCATCATGCCCCACTCCATGCACTTTGGGAGAAGGTACAGTGATCCAACCTAAAAAGACCCTGACACTGTACCAGAATACATGCTTCCAGCATTTTTATAGGTTTGTCCTGCACCCAGGCCCTGCAGGCCATGTACAAGTGCGCTATCTTCTGCATTTGAGACCTCTTTTGGTAATAGCATGTGCTAAAGTTTAGTAGGCCAGATATACCTGGGTGCGGCCCATGGAGGTAAGGGCGGTGGGGCGGTAGGGCCAGGTTGGTGGGGGGATTTTGACAGATGACATTAGGGAAAATGAATTCTTAATTTAATTTTCCCTCATGGTTGTCTGTGGATTCCTCCCCTACCTGGCCCCATCTCCCCACGACTCTTACCTGCACAGGCCACTCCTGAATACACCCTGTCTGTAGCTGCGGCACCTGAATGTGCATTAAGATTCAAATCTGTGCAGGCCACCCCTTGTAACTCTGGCTCCACGTCCTTCCACATTTGGGGGCCTATTAGGATGGCGGACGGACCTGCGTCCATCGCCATCCTAATAGGCCCCCAAATGCAGGGGCTGCGGCGTTCCCTCCATGCAGATTAGGATGTGAACGCCGCCCTGGCGGTCACATACCCTATGTTTAACATTGCGGCGGGTGCTGCTTGAAGCAGCGTCCGCCGCAAGGTTAAAAGTGTATGCTTTGCATATGCATGCACAAAGCGACAGGCACCGCGCGGTGCCTGCCGCTTCGTGCATGCATATGCAGGGTGGTACCATAGGTACCCCCATGTGCACCCCCACCCCCCCAACACCCTGGGGGCTCGCAACGAGCCCCTAAAAATGAAAGACCACATGCTTTTTCACGGCGGAAAAGCCGCCGCGGAAAAACATGTCCTCTGCCCCATCCTAATATGGCTGGCGGTGTCTGATAGACACCGCCACCATATCAGAGCTTCCGACCGCAGCGGAAAAGCGGCGGACGGTCTTCCTGACCCACCAGCCATCCTAATCTGGTGGTGGGTCTCTGGAGCCTCCGCAGCGGTGAATCCGCATCCTCCGGGCCGGCGGTGGCTTCCGCCGACCCGGAAGATGCGGTTTTACCGCGATCCTAATCGGCCCCTTAGTGTTAAATGTGCCTACAGAAGTTGCCAGACTGAGTCCCTTATATTGATTTGTCTGAAATCTCAGGCTAGCCTTCTGTAATTAAGGAACATACAGGGTGTGATGATGTGTTTATCAATGCATTCCACATTCTAGATCCTTTCCCTTAGGAATGTGGAATGTAGAATGAAGGGCTTACCTGTCAGATTCTGTCAGATTCTGTATCTGGCTGTTTCTGTCTTAGGCTGGAGGACTGTGGGCAATAAATCTACAACTTCATGTTCAATCTACTGCATTGCGTATCCTTACATTGTTACCACAGTTCTGGTGGGTAATTGGCTACAGTAACAAAGCTGCATGGGCTATCTGCCTTCCCAGTGCTGTGTGGGAGCTATTACAGAGGAAGCATCTCACTCCGATGTGTTAGCTGTCTAGCATGACACCTACATTGGAATCAAGTCAAGGCCAGAACAGATGTGTTGTATGGGGCCCATGCAAATTGCCCAATAATTAAGGGTTACGTGTGAGAGCATTTAGGGCTTCAGTGCTAGTGCAAATTAAACAGTGTATCTGTGCATTTGTCATCTGACCAGCCGAGCTCAAAGTACGAGAAAGGCCCCGCGCCCTTCTCTGAACATTCTCCTGTTGTCAGTGGAAGCCTTTTACCTTGAGACTTTACGTCACAATCCGCTCACCAACGATAGTGTTCACCCTGTTGCTGGTCCCTGTCTTCTTTCATCCTGACAGTGGGTGCCTGTGTGCGCACGTTTACTTCATGCAGATTCATGTTGAGGACGTTGTCGGTCATTTTCGATCGGGAAACGGATGAGGTTAAGCAAACCTCACAGGCCTAAATGTGCAAAGTTCTGTGCGTACGAAAACAGACAAGAGATGCCTGCACAATTCAAGAGCTCATCTACAAAGTACATACTGTGATCCGGACACACTGTTACAGAGCATCACCTGTAGGGAAACTGGAAGAGATGTGCGCACAAGTTAAGGCATTTGTTTCACTGGGTCGCACATTCCATTGATGGAGCGAGGTTCAGAATAATATTTTGTACTGACTCGCAAAGTTAAACTTCCATAATATTATAACCGTATTAATAAGCACGAAATGAAAAGTACTAATCAACCTAGTTTTAAAATGCATTACACGACACAAGGGACTAATTCATGTGCTCTTTGTTCCAAAAGCAAGTGCGTTGAAAATAATAAACTAATCTTGTCTATTGTCTTTGTCAGTATTAAATGCGGCTGTTTAACTAATGGCATGTGCTTATTTGTGTGCTTATGTTATGTCTTTTCGTCTTTATGTGGCATAAGCTCGTGGAGGATTCTGCGGCCTAGGAGAAGAAAAGTAAATATAAATGCTGCTTCATGTGCTTTGGCTAGGTAACATAGATTAATGGGTTAATAATTAGCAAAGGGGGTGGGTAACAGAATGAGTTTCAATACTTTAATTAATTAATGTCTTGTGTTTGTTTGAATACTAGTTTCCAAGGGAGAGGCTTAAGGCATAGCGTTTTAAAGATGGTGTTGTCGAATCCTGTCCAGAGAAAGCAAGAGCTCTGCATGGAAACTTTTATCACGTTGAAAATATTTGCAAGCTCAATTTAAAATTGTATTGTACGTGCTCTTGGAAGGACTAAACCAAGGACAGGAACCGGCAAAGTTTGCCAAGCTAAGGAAGTCACGGCCTGTGATTTGTAAAATGTTTCGTTTTGCAGAAGCTGCGTGACTTGAAAATAAGAGACAATGGACTCTAAGAAAAGTCTGATCTAGGCTTCGAGAAAGGTGATGACACCATATGAGCTGACATCAGTCAGCCAATGAAAACACTGGATGGCAGGAAATATACTTTTTAGTGAGATTAGCTAGGCAGAAAGGTATAAAAATTGCCCCCATGGGCAGGAGGGCGCTTCTCACTTTCCGATTCTTGAAGGGTGAAGGACTTGTTGGCGCACGTAAGGATAACAGAATTAAATGATTTTCTTTTTAGGTGAAGCGAGTTTTAGACAGGGAAAATAGAATTTAGGAGATGGAAATCGTTTATTTTACTTAAAATATGCTGACTGATTTTGCTTTGAATTGCCAGACTAATTTTGCTTTTCCTCAATAAAAGCTGCTAATAAATTGCTAATGAATAAAGTTTTAATCAAAATGCTCTTTCTTTGAATAAATAGTTAATAAATAAGATTTTGAAACGACAAGCTGGTCTTGTTTATTCATGGTCTTGTTACCATTAGTTGATCCATTTGCCTAAGTGACTTAATTATAATGATATTTTCTCAAAAACCATGGTAAGAAATGATAAACTGCAGATGTATATAAATGTGTAAATAGTTTGTGAATAGGGGCCGGATGTAGGTCGGTCGGTAACGGCCGAAAATCGGTATTTTCGGCCGTTACCGACCGAGATTCACAAAATGGTATGTAGGGCCACATATTTTACAGATTCGGTAAATTTACCGATCGGTAAATTTACCGAATCTGTAAAATACCGAATCGGTATTTTTACCGATTCGGTAACAATGAGATGTAGGTGGGACTCTTCTGAGTCCCACAAGCCTTACAGAATCGGTATTTTACCATGAAATCCAACTTCATGGTAAAAAACCGATTCCGGTGTGCATGCACATGTGTGCATGCACACCTGTGCCATATGACAGGGGCAGGTATGCCTGCCACATGGCCCCCGAATCTTTTTTGGGGGTGCTAGAGGGTGTCAAAGTGACACCCCCTGCACCCTTGTCAAAATCGGTATTTACCGAATCGGTAAATACCGACCGGTAATGCCCCATTCATTCCTATGGGCTTCAAAGCCCATAGGAATGAATGGGGCATTACCGGTCGGTATTTACCGAATCGGTAAATACAGATATTTACTGATTCGGTAAAAGGAACATCTGGATGTTCCTACATATCCACCCCTTAGATTTACCGATTTTTAATTACCGAATCGGTAGGATTCGGTAATTAAAAATCTGTAAATCTATTTTACCTACATCTGGGCCTAGGTTCTGAATAATTAGGTCACATGATTCAGTTGCCCAAAAATTGTCTCGTTGGTTTATGGGCCTTGTGAGAGATTTATGATTAATGGTAAGTATTGTGGTGTTGGGTAGCATTGTTGAGACAGTTTTTCTTTAGGGGCGCTGGATCAATTTCTTGGTAGCAGAGTTACGGTTACTATGGTAACGGACATGCTACATGGTAGTTACATAGGAATAATGACTAAAATATGTTAAGTTTGTCAAGTTGTTATATGTAGTCGAAAGGTTTTTTCCAGCAGTGTGAAAAATCCTAGTTGTGCCGGCATATGAGTAGTGTGACAAGTGAAGTTGCACAGTGTATTTGTTCTGTTTCAAAATAGTGGTATTGTCATATATCACTAGTGTTGTGGACGTACAGCACAAGTTTAGGGATTTTAGGTGTGTTAGGTAAAATGTATAGTGAGGGTTGTTTATGAAATTATAGCTTTCGAGTATAAGGACTTGGTGCCTGTTTTAAAACTCACTGTGAAAAGAGTAGTAGAATTTATCCAAGCTTGAGTGAAGGGTAAGGAAGAGTCATCTATTCTTACTAGCGAATGAGGATTTCTATGGTTGGTTAAAGTCCTACCAGGATTTCATGTATGTATGGTTAGAGATACTTTCCGGTTTGAATGTGTGTAAATGAATTTGTAATATACGAATGAGTCAAACTTTGCATTGTTACTATATGTGCATTCAGAGGGAAACGAGTTTGCTATTACTTGCTAGAAGGGTAGAGTAGAGTAAGGCTACTTACTTTATCAAAGAATGATTATTCTGTGAGAATAGCGTCGTCTATTCCACGCAAAAGAATACTTGAATAACTGTAAAAGCTATCACTTTATTTTAGCGAAACAGACAACTAGTTTGTTTTTCTAGAGTTACTAACTGAATTCCATTGAAAAGAATAGTAAAAAATGGCGCTGTGAAAATATTTTGTAAAGGAGGGGTGAGCTCTAGGAGCGAGAGACGAGAAGCTGCAGCGACAGTGTACGTCACAGGGTCCGCACTGTGATTGGCTAGCATACGTCACAGAAAGCGTGCTGATTGGTTCACGTGACTAAGACGAGCTGACAGCTGGTTGGTTTATTCTGAAAACAGTAATTCTATTGGTTGAGCAAAGTGGTGACGTAGCTTAACCTGATTGGCTTGTTGGTGAGTTTCGCGCACGGATTGGCTGGTGCAGCGGAATACTAACTTCCTTGTTACGATCTTTACTGAAGCAAGGGAAACAGATTTAAATCATGGATTATTATTATATTAAACAGAAAAAGAAACTTTCATGGTTTCAGAAATTGAAAAATAAATTGAAATCTGATAAGAAAATTGAAACGCGAGGTGGAAAGTTACTTCATAAGTACAAGACACCTGCAGCTTATATGCAAGGTGAATATGGTTATCATACTTGTCTTTGGATTGAGAATTGGATGGATTATACCAAGAATGATGGTGTTTTAGCATGGCCAGAAGATGGTTCGTTTAACATTAAAGTTCTGAAAAATTTAAGAGACAAAATGATGACTCTTGGACCAAAGCCTAGACCTACTCAATTTGAGGCTTTAGCTGAATGGGAGGATGAGATGTTTGAATTGGAACGAGAGAACAAAGGTATAACAAGAGGTACCAGATTAGACATTAATCGAGAAACTCATGAGGATAGAATGCGTCGATGGAGACGTAGTGCATGTGATGGTCTGTATCCAGCAAGATTTGGTGAGGCAACTAGTCAAAAAAATGCTCATAAGAAAAATAATAATGCTGAAGAAAGTGAATTAGAAGATCCTGTTTTAGAAGAGATTTATATTACAAAACAGAAACAGTCTCCTTATCAACCAGTTTGTTCATTTTCTTCCCCGAGAGTTCCTCCAGGAACTTCTCCAAGTGCTCCTCCCAGAGAAATTATTGATGAGGCATCACCCAGATTATATCCGAATAATGCAAAAACTCCTGAAAGAGTAGAAACAAGATCTAATTCCAGTATATCTGGTGAAAACAGAAACTATGCTGAAACCCCAGTTCGCAGAAATGAAACCCCAAGAAATGTAATGAGATCAGAAGGTCGTGGGGAAAGGCCAAATACTTCAGAATATTTCCGAACAAAAGATGAATTAATACAGCAGTTAACTAAAAGCATGGAAGCATTAACGGTACCAGTAACGATTGGACCTGTTCAACCAGTATTTGATCAAAGAGAAGTTAGACATTCAGCTTTAACAGTTCCATTAAATGCAGAAATCCAGAAAGTGGCTGAAAAATTTTACTCAGATTTATCTGAAATTCACCGAGTAAAAACAATGATGCCTGATTTAACTTTTAATCAAAGTCCGTTATGTAGAACACCAACTGGTGCAGAATCTGATGCTGATACTCCAGAAAAGAGCATAAATAAAATAGATTTAACGCATACCCCAAAGACTCCAGAAATTAAATTACTTGATGTAGCAAAACTAAAAGCAGATTTGGAGGAATTGATTATTGGCACAATTGGACCTGACAATTTAAAGCTGTATCAGGATGAAGAATTATTGTTTATTTGTAAAAGCATACAATGGAAAACCAAAACCAAGTATGAACAGTTAAAAGAATTAGCTACTGAATTAGAAGTTGATTTGAGCAGGCAGAAGAATTTGGGAAAACATTACAGAGTAGACTTCACTGAAAAAGACATTGAAAACCTGAACACCACAGGAAGAATATATCATATAAAAGAATTAATTGTGTTCCTAAAAAAATTAGTTGAATTAAGTAAATGGAGTGTAAAATGGACAAAGAAAAGAGAGGAAGAAAGAAGAGAAAGAGGTGAAGTAGCAAATCAGTTTCCAATGAGAGAAATAGCAGGAGGTGGGTATGTGCATGTTCCTTGGACAAGACAGGACATCTTATTGTTCATAAATGATTTCCCTCGGCTGAGAGAAAAGCCTGTGGAATGGTATCGACCGGTGGATAGATTTATTAAGGTTTCAAAAGTTCTGTGGATGGATCTTGATGGATTCTTTGACATTGTTGTCCCATCGGATCTTTGGACAGAATGTAAAATTTCTGTAAATTGGCCCAAGGAAGAACCTGCTCGATATAGGGTAACAGGTGCTCCATCATCAGATGTTATGGATCTATATGATAAAGTAATTGTGTGGTTGCAAAACAAGATTGCCCCAAAAGAAGTTGATTGGGTTCAAATAGACAGAACAAATCAAGAGCCAAAAGAATCAGTACATTCATTTTATGAAAGGTTACTGTTAGTATTTAAACAATACCGTGGCTATGAAAAATTAAGTGAAAAGGACATGAGCCACTTTATATATAGATTTGTTTATGGTTTAAGACCTGAAATTGGTGAAATGATTAGAAATGGAATTGTTGGCTGGCAATCACTATCGGTTGATGATATTCTGAGAAAAGCAAAATATTGTAGTGATGAAATAGATGCAAAACAGAAAAAGCTAAAGGAGAAAGCTATGTGGGCACAGGTAAAAGTAGCTGAACAGCAGATAGCAACTCTGGAAAATAAAAATGTTCATCAGAATCAAGAGAAATTTAAAGGTAATTTTAATAAACCTAGATTGATGGGAAATATTGAAGAGTTAAAGCAGAAACTCCCATGTTTTAATTGCGGCGAAATTGGACACTGGAAGCGCGAATGTAAAAATCCGCCCAGAAATTTTAAAAATGCATCATTAAATCCACAGATGCAGAATGAGATAAAACTGCAGCAACAGCTACAGGGGCAGAGCCAGCACAAGCACGGCGCACAACGCATGTCGCGGTGACCAAAAACGGCGGCTCCCAGCACCCTGAGGGAGTGATTTTCGCCTAACACTCAGGATAATATTTCCATGATTGCCTATTAAGCATTCGAATACTGCACGAGTAGTGTAAGTACAATTTTGTGTGTACGTCCTGACGAAAGCTCCACCGACCCTTCTGGGCCCTTTAGGAGCTGAAACATGTCGACTTTTAAAAAACAACGTATATGATAATCTAGTCACACGATTATCGAATATATCCATTGACTTTTAGTTCACAGTATTCACCGTCTTTATTAAATTTGTTTTGGTGTTTATACTGTTTTTTAACTATACCCTCACTAGTTGGCCACTGCACCTATCTTTTTGATCTCTGGACACTTCTACACTCTCCAGAGGTGCCTCGGGTGAGGCAGGCATACCTAACATTTGACCACCCAATGACTATGCCATGTCGCTAGAAGAGGGGCGGACAAACAAAAATACCGCATCGTAAAACTTCTGGCTTCTATGAGGGTTGTCAAAGTAAACCAATGGGTTTGTAGATACAAGTGTCCCTTTCCACTTGATTACTTTAATATTGTCCTTGGGGAACTGAACGGGACAACTATTCCTCATCCCCCCTTTTTTGATGAACGCAACAGCTACAGCGACAGGTAGTGAATCAGCAGAGTCAGATTCCACAACCGCCACTTCCAAACTGTGTAAATGTGCAGAAGGACAATACAGAAACAGGATTCTGCGGAGGTGAACAGGTAAACAGACCACAAAGAGTGAATGTGCCAAATGTTTCTCAACAATATTTGATGAAAGAAAATGGAGGGAGTGATTCTGAGGATTACTTATGACAGTGCCTGAGAGAGGAAGGAGAGTGTGTGCTTGGAGCCACTCTTGAGGTAGACCAATCAGGTCCATTTGTAAATGGTAAAGTGAATGATGTAGAAATCACTTTTCTAGTGGACACAGGTGCTACCCGTTCTACTGTTAGATCAGTGGAAATAGAAAACCTGCCTCTCTCTGGGGATTCCATCCAAGTAGTTGGTGTACCTAATCAACAAATTAAAACAGATTTAACAGAACCAGTCAAAGTTGAAATTGGTAAATTTAAAGACAAGCATAGATTTGTAGTTTGTAACAGCAGTCCTGTAAACTTGTTAGGAAGGGACATCCTTTGCAAGATGAATTGCAAAATATATTGCTCACCGGCTGGTATGAAGCTTCAAACACAAGAAGAAGATGGGCTGTACAGATTAACAATGTTAATCGTTGAGGCAGAGGAAAGTAAATTATTTCCTGCATTTGATAAAGAAAATCTACCAGAAGAATTAAAAGAGACAATCAGTGCTAAAATTTGGGATTTGACAAGAAGTGAAATGGGTTTGATGAAAAATGTTGACCCAGTTAAAATTACAGTGAAACAAGGAGTAGACTTTCCAAACATTCCTCAGTATAAAATGATGGCAGAAACTATTGAAGGTGTCATTCCTGTAATTGACTAATTCATAAAACAAGGTTTTCTAAAAGAAATCGAAAGCAGTCCATGTAATTCACTGATTATGGGGATTAAAAAGCCAAACGGAACTTTCAGGATTGTTCAAGACCTGAGAAAGGTTAATCAAATAGTTGTTCCATGTTGCCCAGTTGTTCCAAACCCAGCGGTACTTCTTTATAAGATTCCACATGATGCAGAATGGTATACAGTTATAGACCTTTCCAATGCATTCTTTACTGTTCCATTGCATCCAGAAAGCCAGCAAATTTTTGCGTTAAGGTTCCAGGATCGCATCCTAGCATGGTGTCGTATCCCTCAAGGGTATACAGAGAGTCCATCTATCTTTAATCAGTTACTAAAGAAATCTTTGGAAAATCTAGATTTACCTGGAAAATCAACATTGGTGCCATACATAGATGACCTCCTTGTTGCTGCAAAAACACGAGATAATTGTGTGACAGATACTAATACTCTTTTGAATCATCTGGCAGATGAGGGACATAAAGTATCTCCTGCAAAATTGCAGTTTTGCAAACAAGAAGTAAAATATCTTGGTCACAGAATTGCAAAGGGAAACAGGCAAGTAACAATTGAGAGAAGAAAAACGATTCAGGGAATGCAACCTCCAAAAACACAGAGACAAGTCAGAATGTTTCTAGGAATGGTTGGTTATTGTCGCCAATGGATTAGTGGATTTTCAGTAATTGCAAAACCACTGCAGAGACTGACAAAAGCAGACATAAAAGACCAGATTACCTTAACAGAAACTGAGTTAGAAGCTTTTGAGCAGTTAAAAAAGAGTTTGTGTTAAGCACCGGCATTGGGTATGCCAGAATATGAGAAGGAATTTGAGCTGTATTGCAGTGAAAGGGAATGTTGTGCATTATCAGTTCTAATTCAGAGACATGGAAAACTGAGAAAACCAATAGCCTAATTCACAGCAGTTCTTGATCCTGTTGCAAAAGCATTACCAGGCTGCTTAAAAGCAGTAGTTGCAACAAGTGTAAGCCTTGAACAGAGTGAAGGAATCATAATGGGATTTCCTGTAAAAGTTTATGTACCCCATTCAGTTGAAATTCTTCTTACCAGAAGCAAAACACAGCATTTGACAAGTAACAGGTTAACTAAATATGAGAAGGTAATTCTGGGATCAGATAATGTCTCGATAGCAAGGTGTGTGAACTTAAATCCTTCTACATTATTGCCTGATGGTACAGTAACAGAAATCAGAAATGAGAATGACATTGATCATGAATGCTTGGATGTTTTAGAATATTGCACCAAACCCAGGCAGGACATTAAAGATGTCCCGTTAACTGAATCAGATTTTGTTTACTTTGTTGATGGTTCATGCTTAAGAACAGATGAAGGTGTTCTGAGAGCAGGGGCGGCGCTAGAGGGCGCACGGCAAGATGGCCGCGCTCCTGTGAGGCTCTGCCGGACTGAGCTGACATCCTTCATTTATCCTGTGCAACCTGCCATTACCACACAATATATTGGTGGCTACGTGTGCCTGACTGCATGGGGCATTGATCGGGACCATTTGCGGACGTCTGACACCCTCCTGACGAACGATTTGGAGATCGGCTGGCTGGGACCGCGGCCTCGTGGAGCTCGGGGCCGACCTGCGGCTGCTGCTACGGAGCGGGCCTGGTGAGGTAGTGGAGCACCTGTGGCGTGTGAAGTCCTGGCCGCGAGACCCGCGATACTGGCGGACAGAGCTATAGCGGAGCCTGACGGGAGCCTGGAGGTGTGCGGCGGCTCTGCAAGCGGCGCCCGCGGCGGCTGGCTGTGACCGGAGAGGCACTCATCCGTGCTGGTGGTGGTGAGTGGGGTAGTGGCCTAGGAAAGGCCGGGGCTGCGGAGGCGGCACTAGGCCGGACTGGGCCGCTCCGTGCGATCTGCCGCTGGCTGGGTGGGGTGCGGACCGGGCTGCAGGTGGGCGGCGGAGGAGTAGCGGTGCCGTTACCATTGGCGGCATAGTGGAGACTCTGAGGGGCTTTACATCTGCATATTGCCGGAGGAGGGGACAGAAGTGGTCTGCGGAGGAGATAGCCTTGGCACTGTGTTTTACCTGTTGTTGCTTGCTGGAGGTGGCGTGCAAGAGGGAGCGGAGGGTCTGTCACTGCAGGACACTGGAGCTTGTGTTACTTTACAATTCAGACGCTGCTAACACGTTTTGGAGCAGGGTGTCCCTTGCCTGTTGGTCACCATTTGAGAGACATTTGTGATTACGCGGCTGCGGCGTGGGTTCGGAAGCCACTGCCTTACTATACTGAACTGGTGGCAACATGGGCAGGCCGGAGAGGAATCAGCCTAAACTAAACTTTGATACACTGAAGTCTGCATTGACATCCTCACAACCCCCGCCGGACACTGAATCGGCTGGGGCCTCAGAGGGGCCACCGAATCTAGAAACTACATTGCTGGCCATGCAAAGAACATTGCAATCCATTGAGGGAACGATGGAGGCGGTCAACCTCAGGCTTGATCATATGGCTACGCAGTTCGATAGGCAGAATGAGAGAATGAATGAGGTGGAACAGAGAGTTTCAGCCACTGAAGACGGCCTAGCCACGGTCAATACTAAAGTGTTTAATATGGAGCGGGTACTGGCAGTTATTCAGAGCAAGAACGAGGAGTTGGAAGGGCGCTCTCGGTGCAATAACAACCGCGTCACGGGGCTGCCGGAATCCACGAACGTTGGCAAAATGGAAAGCTTCATGGAACGTTTAATTATTGATTTATTTGGAGCTGAACACCTGTCTAGTGTATTTATAGTTGAAAGAGCGCATCGTTCCCTAGCGAAATGGCCGGTGCCTGGCGCGCCTCCTCGCCCAGTCATAGCCCGCATACTCAATTATAAGGACAGAGATGTGATATTACGGCTGGCACGAGAAAAGGGCACCATAGAGTATCAGGGCAACAAACTGGAGTTTTTCCCCGACTTCACGGTGGCGGTGCAAACGGCGCGGAAAGAATTCAATGGGGTGAAGCAGCTACTCAGAACGGAAGAGATACCATATGCCATGCTATACCCGGCACGACTGCGGATAGGAGCCCCGTCCGAGAATAAGATTTTCACTTCACCGAAAGCGGCCATGGAATAAGGCTAACAAGCAGAAAAAACGGAAACGGAACACCAATGCGGCGCAGGATGAGGAGGAGGGGAGGTTGGATGAAGCTGACTAACTTTCTGCGTTACACAGGCCTCGCAGGACTTCTTGAACCTCTTTGCGGGGGTGCTGCTGCCGTCCGTAGCGACAATTCTCATTAGTGATAAACATTATATGACTTGTGTGGCGCTGAGAAGTGGATTAGCGCAAATTGGAGGCCCTCAATGACAGTGCGGAATGCTTTGTCTACTCTTATTGGCCCTCTATAGTGGCTCAGCTTCTGCTCGTTAGCGTGCACAGTTGTGGCCTGGTCGGTCCACTTGCATGCAAGGGTTGAAGGTGTGAAAGTGACATGCGCTCTTGATCAGAAGGTTGATGCCAGCGCTGCTTATTAATGTGTAATTCTATGTGCATGGAATCACTGTGGCCTTGTATAAGTGCTTGGTTGGTTAGGAACTTCATGTTACTCCGTACGGGGAAGCTGCAGAGGCTTAAGGCGCTACTCCTTACATTAGGATTTGCCTGCTGAATTCACTTTGGAGGTGGTTTTGGGAGGTTGCAAAGTTGGCGCTGCTAATTGCAAACACTGTACATAATGATGCTTCTCTGCTGCTTTCTCTGCATATGTGTTTTCTGGATTGCACAGCTGGAACCACAATATTCTCTATGTATTGGGGGATGCTGGAGCTAGTGGTATAGACGCTGCTGGCTCACTGGCGGCGCAGGGCACTACATGTTACTGTACAGGTGGGTATTCCAGGAGATGCCGCGGACTGATAGGTGGCTGTTTGGAGTGGAGTTCCTGGGTATACGAGGCACCAACTAATGCACTGTAAGGGCGCGTACTTATTGTGGTATAGGCGGGGAGTTCATATGACTTGCTCAGTCACCTCCCGTTTATTACCATACACGGGAGTTGAACGCCTCTAGGGCCCCCATATACCGGAGTACCCCACAACATGTTTGGAGTAACGTTGGGGATTTGGATTTGGGGGGGTTGGGAATGGCTTTGGCAGGTTGGGGGAGCTGAAGTGGGAGGGGGGGGCAGGGGGGGTTTCTGGAAATCCAAGATACGGTCAGGGCTACTGCTGGTACGGGTATGATGTTGGGAGGGTTGGAAGATGGGATGGGCGTTGGTAGGCTGCAATGCTATCTAATTTCCACGGAGCGGCATACAGGTAGTTGGTTGATTTGTCATTCTGTGCTTACCAGAAGGTGCTGGGAAGTGGGCACAACAGATCTGCTTCAGAGGCTATATTCTGACGGGTCATATGGATAAGGGGGGCAAAATTGCGTGGATCACGTGGAATGTGCGGGGATTGAATAGGCCACAAAAGACAAGGCAGGTGTTGGCATATTTAAACAAACACGGAGTGCAAGAGGTATTCCTGCAGGAGACACATCTTAGAGGGAGTACAGCAGACACGGTTGCTAGACAATGGGCAGGTACTAGGCTGGCATCTAATTACTCTTCATATGCACGTGGGGTCATGATACTGATTAAGAAAAATGTGCCATTTATCTCGATTCACGAGGAAATTGACAAGGAGGGTAGATATATTATATTGCATGGGACACTGTGCGGAACATTGGTTACAATGGTTAATGTATATGGTCCGAATGTTGATGACCCTGAGTTTTATACCGCCTTATGGAATAAAGTGTATGCTCTACCTCCATCTGCAATTGTCTGTGGAGGGGATCTGAATGTAACTCTGGATACCACACTGGACAGGAAAGGTGAACGTCTCTGTACAACTAAGAAAGCAGCGACTGCGGTGTGTGACGGTATGAGTGGCCTTGGATTGGTGGATGTGTGGAGGCTTGGACATCTGGGAGTGAGTGAGGGTACCTGTTACACATCGGCTCATGATACCTGGTCACGTTTGTACTATTGGTTGGTGACAAGAGATGTTAGCGGTTGGGTGGTAAAAGTGTGCCATCTTTCTCGAACACTGTCCGATCATGCTCCTGTGTAGATGGAGACATTGCTTCCGTCTCATACGCCTGCACCCTTCTCATGGCGTCTACCACCTGGTACACTGTCGGATCTGGTGCTCCGGGAAGAGTTAAGGACAGCCATTGAGGAATTTTTTGTTAAGAATGTTGGATCAGTAAAGGATATGGAAACTGTATGGGAGGCCTTTAAGGTGACTGTGCGGGGAGTGTGCATCAGTATGCAGTCTGGAGTGCTCAAATCACTGAGGGATTCGTTGACCAGGTTGGAACGCGAATTGTTCTCCCTAGAACATCAGCAGGAGCTGCAGCCGGGGGACTCTTTATTGGCAAATATACGACTTAAGGTTTCTGAGTACAACGACTTGGCAGATCAAGAGGTTAAATTTCTATCCAAGCATTCTAGGGCAAGGTATTATGGTGAGGGAGGGCGTCCAGGACGTGGACTAGCGGATAGGATTAAAGAACTCTGGTCTAGACATTGTGGAGTACAAGAAGTCATGGATGGGGATGTGAATGTGACAACGGCGACTGGTATTCTAGATTGCTTTGTGCAATATTACAAACAAATGTACGGGCATAGGGAGACGGCTGCGGAGGAGGAAACGGAACAATACTTGGAAGACATAGCGTTGGTTTGGCTGTCGAGGGGTCAGCAAGATTTCTTGATGCATCACATCACGGAAGGGGAGATCCGCGACGCAATCGCGGCTCTGCCCAATGGTAAAGCAGCGGGTACTGATGGATTGCCATCTGAGTTCTATAAGGAGTACGCAGACCTACTGCTGCCACATTTGGCACTGGTCCTAGAGGAGGCCTTAGAGCAGGGACAATTGCCAGCCACGATGAGGGAGGCTTTACTGGTGGCGCTACCGAAACCGGGCAAATCGCTCAATCAGTGCGAGTCGTATAGACCGTTGTCTCTTATGAACACGGACGTTAAAATCATTGCAAAGGTGCTGGCGACGCGACTGCGCTTGATCTTACCGGTTATGGTCCTACCGGATCAGTCCGGTTTCGTTCCCCTTCGATCTACAGCACACAATTTGAGGGCTTTGTTCGCTGTTCTACATCTCCTTCAGCTGGACCGGGCTGCGGTTGCTGTGCTTTTGGACGCTGCTAAAGCGTTCGATTCTGTTGCCTGGAAATATATGATAGTGGTCTTGCGGCGCATGGGTGTGCCCTCCTTTTTTATATCCTTGATCATCCTGCTTTACACGAACCCGGTTGCAAGGGTGCGAGTGAACGGTCATGTTTCGGCCCCCTTCTCTGTCCAGAGGGGAACTAGGCAGGGATGCCCGCTCTCTCCCCTGCTATTTGCTCTCATGATGGAGCCTTTAGCATGTATACTGAGACAGAGATATGCGGACACTGCATTGCGATTCCCTCTTTGGTCACTGGCGATATCAATGTATGCTGACGACATGGTTTTGTATGTGAGGGAGCCTGCCCAAAATCTTGAAAGAATATTGCGGGAGTTCATTCGGTTCGGGCGCTTTTCTGGACTTACCATTAATTGGGACAAGTCCATAATATTGCCTCTCACAGAAGTCACGCAGCCGTTTCCATTGGAATTTCCCTTGGCATGGGCCGTAGAATCTGTTAGGTACCTGGGAATCTGGGTGCATACAGATGTCCAAGAAGTGACCAGAGCTAACTACGGAGTGGCTGTATCAAAATTGGAAGATCAGGTGACCCGATGGATCCGGTTGCCACTTTTGTTTGCGGACCGGGTCTCTCTGATTAAAATGGTAGTCCTGCCCAAGTTTCTGTACTATTTCGTTAATATACCAATAGCTCTAACATCTCATTTTTTTACCCAGCTTCAATCCTTGTTACTCACGTTAGCCTGGAGAGGAAAGAAACCACGAGTGAAGTGGGATACCCTAACGAAGCCATACGAATTGGGTGGGTTTGCTGTACCAGACATGAAACTGTACTATCTCTGCGCTCAGGCTCACTTCACCACTTATTGGCTATCGGCGCCACCCTACACGCCACACGTGGCGCTCGAGGCCAGCGCAGTGCTGCCATTGCCCCTAAAAGCGATGGTGGTTAATTCTCATTCGGTATACGAGAAAGGTGAGGTGGACACGGTACAGTGTACAGCTAAGGCATGGAGGGAATTGGGCAAACGTTCGAACAAACTACCACTTTACGCACCAGGAATGCCGCTGCTACACCATGCGGATATCTCGGTCACGAGGGAAGTGGGAGCACTACAGTTGCTACAGGGGGCTGGAGTAAATACTATGGGAGATATTTTTCCGAATACTCAGTTTCTCCCATTACAGACTATATTGGATCGGACGTCGAACGCCACCATGGCCACCTTTCTTTATACTAGGTTGCGGGCTGCGATACATGCCTTATACTCTTCCTAACCTGCAGAACCGCCTGTACTAGGCGCATTGCAAATAATTTATACGACAACCAATCGGGCGAGATTGGTTTCGCGCTTATATCGAGCTTCGCAGGAGGATGAGGGGGGAGGAGCCGAGACTGCGAAGGCACGATGGGATGCGTGTTTGCCTGACCCCTTGACGGATGATGAATGGTCTGAGTGCTGCTCTATGACAGGAAAATTCGCAGTGAATGGAAATTTTAGACTTATCCACTATAAATTCTTGCACCAATGGTATTACACACCTGCACAGCTGGCCAGGTATGGGCTCCGTGACTCGTCTGTTTGTGTGCGTTGTGGATTAGATGGCGCAGACTTTATTCACTTAGCCTGGGGATGCGCAAGGGTGTCTACTTTCTGGACGGATGAAACTGTGGCATTATCCGAAATGACATCGGTTGAGATAGCTAAGGACCCGCGCCTGTGTCTACTGGGCGTGGCCTCTGGAGTGCCAGCTGGAATGCGAAAGTTGGTAGTACTGGCGCTGCAGATTGCTAAGCGAAAGGTGGCTGCTTGCTGGGGAGGGAGACGGGCGCCTGATGTCAAACTCTGGTTACAAGATATAGCATATTGTTGAGATCAGTTGGCTTGTTACTACGAAGACCTACCTGCTACTTCGCGCCCGTTAGATATTTGGGGCCCTTATACTGAGTACATGCTTTCTAAGCTGGATGATGATTAATGAAAGCTGACTGTAAGAGTGTGTTGAATGAGTGGGTTGCTCCGGCTCTTCCTCAATGAGTAAATGCCCACTGCGGAGTACTGATTGTGGACTCGATGTTGCCTGTCCCTGCATGTGAGAGGTCCTCATACACTTTAGGTTTGTGGCCACTTGACCCTGCTCACATTGTTCTAAACTACGATTCACTTCCTTTGGGAACCTTGTGTGTCTGACACTGACCTGTCTAATGCCTACACCACTACTGTGCATGCTTTGCTGTGCTGATTACCTTACCTATCTTTTGATGTTCTGTACTACTGACTGCTACCTTGATTGGATTCCGGGGTTGTTGGGGGGAGGGTAGTTGGGAGGTTTGGCTGTTATTAAGGTATAATCTAAATAAGGCTCCTTGTAACTTTAATTTGACAATGCAAGACTATAGATTGACATATTGGCTGGTTGTATTGACACGATGTGGATTGATGTTGGTTAACTTTGACGGGATTGTTGAAGCATGAATATCAAATTGTGTTGCGGCCGGCCCTCTCTGCGGGTTGTAGGCCAAGTGCTGTGTTCTTGCATTACGGTACAATAAAGATCTTTAAAAAAAAAAAAAAGGTGTTCTGAGAGCAGCATATTCTGTCTGCACAGTTGCAGATGTAGTTGAAGCTTCCTGTCTCGAAGGAATTCATTCAGCTCAAGTAGCAGAATTGATTGCTTTGATTCGTGCTTGTGAAAGAGCAAAAGATTTAAGGATTACCATAGTGACTGATAGTTAGTATGGATATGGCGTAGTCCATGACTATGGTCAGCTCTGGTCTCAAAGAGGTTATTTAACTTCTGCGGGAACTCCTATCAGGAATGCAAAATTGATCAAAAGATTGATTGATGGCATTCAACTACCAGAGAAAATTGCTGTCGTGAAATGTACAGCGCATAAAAAGGGCAATGACTATATAACAAAAGGAAATGCCTATGCAGATGAAATCGCAAAGTTTTGCGCGAAAAATAAAATGTCAATCAATCGGGAGAAAAACAATGAACATGTTTTGAACTCACTTATGCTAACATCTGTAGTTGAGACATGGCAAGGAGTAAAAGATTTACAAGATGAGGCAGATGATGAGGAAAAAGACACTTGGTTAAAAGCAGGTTGCAGACAGCGAGAAGAAGATGAAATTTGGGTTTACAAAGATGACAGACCAGTTATGCCAAATAGCTTAATTGCTGACATGGCCAGAATGTATCATGGTCCAGGACATATTGGAAGGGATTCAATGATTAGATTGTTTAGACAGACATGGTACAATCCGAAATTCAGACTGATTGCAGAATCTTTTTGTCAGAGATGCTTCATCTGCCAGCAGATCAACCCAAACAGAAAAACAGTTGTGAGCATGGGAACCATAGGACGGGAGGGTGGTCATTTTTACTAGATTGCAAATGGATTTCATTGACATGCCACCCCATAACAAGTTGAGGTACATTTTGGTGATAGTCTGTTTGTTTTCAAGATGGGTGGAAGCGTTCCCAACACGTCACAATGATTCAGTTACTGTTGCAAAATTGCTTTTAAGGGAGATCATACCTAGGTACGGTTTTCCAGTGACTGTTGAAACTGATCGTGGCACACATTTTGAAAACAGACTATTACAAATGATTTGTGAAGCATTGAATATAAAACAAAAGCTGCATTGTGCCTACAGACCAGAAGCATCAGGTGTTGTTGAGCAGGTGAATGGCACTATCAAGAATAGAATAGCTAAAATGTGTCTAGCTACAGGAATAAAGTGGACTGATGCACTTCCACTTGTTTTGATGTCTTTGAGAAGTACTCCTGATAAAAAGACAGGTTTGAGCCCCCATGAAATACTTATGGGCAGAGTCATGAGACAAGCATTTGTCCCAGTTGGTAAATTAATGAGTATAAATGATGGCGTCATTTTGGAGTACTGCAGGAAGCTTTCTGACGTCGTGACTTCTGTGTTCCATCAGGTGGGAACTGAAGTGATAACTAGAGAAAAGGAACAAGCTCATGATCTGTTACCAGGTGATTGGGTGAGGACAAAAATACACCGAAGAAGAAATTGCCTAGTACCCAGGTGGCAAAAAGCAAGACAGGTGATACTTGTCACAACAAATTCAGTAAAGTGTAAAGGTTTGAAGAGATGGATTCATGCTAGTCACACCATTCGTGTACCACCACCTGAAAATCCTGACGAAGGTGACACTACAACTGATTCAGACTCTGAAGAAGAACCTGAAAGAGATCCAGATCCTGAAGATCGACAAGGAAGTCGACATCTGGAAAATTCAATTGCGAATGAGGCATTGAATGAAGATACTGAAGAAATCATGATACTAGACTCTGAAAATGATGAAGATCTGCTAGAAAATGAAGCAGAAAAAGAGTCTGATCAAGTGGTGATTCAAGATCAGGAGAGTATTAAAAAGCAGATTGGAAGCTCTGAAAGCAGGAACGGAAGTTCTGAAACTGGGAAGTTGGAAGTTATTGCAGAAGAAGAAGAAGACGAAATTCCGAGTACCAGCTATAAGGATGATGTTCCTAACAGAGTGAAACTGCCGAGTAAAGAAGAACCTAGATTTAGATTTGAAATTTCAGATACTGAATCAGATGAAAGTGATGATGAATCCAAAGTGAAAAGTTCAAGGAAAAGAGCTTGGAGAGCAGAGTGTAACATATCTGAGCCAAAGAAAAAATTATCAAGAAAAGGAGATAACTGGCCTAATGAGAATGAAGGTCTGAAATTCAAATTAGTAAACAGATCAAAACAGCAAATTAATGAAATGTCAAGTCAAACAAGAGATAGAGATAAGAAAATTCAGGCAGGAATGGAAATAGAAGTTTTTAGTAGTAGAGCAAAAAGAGTTGTAAAGCCAAACCAAAAGTACAAGTCCCCTGAGTGGACTTATATTATTATCCCACCAGTAGTAGAGGTAAATAGCAGTAGTCAGGAAGATTTAAATGACACAAGTGATAATGACTGATTTTATTTCAATATAGAGTTGTAATTTGCATTTAGCATAAGGCTGAAGAAATTGTGTTAGATGACACAAGGTCGAAGAAATTGTGTTAGCTGGAAAAACACATTGATGTAAGACGTAAGGTCGAAGAAAAGCTGTTAGAAAGTAGAGTTTCTTTTAAAAAAAAAAAGTAAAACAGGGGTATATTTAGTAATTGTTTTAATTTAGATTTTTCTTTGTAAGGCTCTTGTTACAGAGTAAAGATGCCTTCTACTAATACCAATTCAAGGTGTTCTATCCTAAGAAGATGTTGCAAAATGTCTTTTATTTGTGTGGTTTTATTAATTTTGGTCTGGTTAATTTTAGCTGTCATTTTCCCTTTTGGAGTTGACAAGGAAATGTACAAAGCTAATATGACAAGTAAAGCTATGGCTAAACAAGATAATCATGGTGCAGTTGGCAAAACAGAGTCATTGATCATAAACCAGAGATCCACCAAGATAGATCTGTTGGTGATTTTTCTAGTAATACTTTTTCAAGGCTTTTATCTGAATATGTTAGGGTAATGGATGTTAAAGATTGCTACATTTGTGTGAAATTACCTGCTTCTGTTTCTGAGGGGGTCACATATAATATGCTTCCCCTTACTTATGGCATCACTTGCAGTGTGTAATAGCTAGTCTGTTTTATCAAACAGGTCGTTTAGAGTACTATTATTCTAACTACGACGAAATCTTTGCAAACTTAAAAGTTGATAAAAGCTTGAATAAACACAAACATGCTAAACAGATGAGGGAATTTTTCATTGTAACTAATGAACTTACTTATGAGTATGCTTTTAGAAACAATTTAACTTGTAAATTGAGAGCTGAAGAGAAATCTTTCTTAAACTTAGTTGAAGAGAGAAGAGCAATTTATAAAAGAAATGAGATGCTGAAACAAACCAAATCTAAGTTTTGGCAAATTGAGGATGAAAAGCTTAATGGTAGATCATCAGAAAATGTTGCTATTCACATAGATAAACCTGTTAGTGGAAAGCTTTTTATTAGGAGAAATAACACACGTTTTGATAATTATTTTGTGGGTGCAAGTCAATGCGAGGATACTTATCAAATCTTGGGTGGATGGGGATTCAAAGGTGGCAAAGATCCAATTTTTCCTGGAATTTATTTTGTATGTGGGGACAAAGCTTACTACAATCTCCCAGACCACTGGTATGGGACATGTTATGTTGGTTTAGTTTTTCAAAAAAAAATTCATGTAGACAGAAATGTAAAAGGTTCATTTGAAATTAGCAATCATCTGAATAGATTCAAAAGAGAAAGTTTTTCAGAAATTTTAGGAGATATTTTTGGTGCAGTAATACCTTTGGTGGGAATAACCCTGAATGCAGTTAAAATCAGGAAATTGTCTACAATTGTTGACAGATTGTCTACTGATACTGCTAGTGGGTTCCAGCTAGTGGATACTGAACTTATTGCTATGATATCTATGGTTATGCAGAACCGTCTTGCTTTAGACATTCTGCTAGCAAAAGAGGGAGGAATTTGTGGAATTTTACATGTCCAACATTGCTGCACATATATTCCTGACAAGAGTCAGAATATTGAGATGTATATTAAAAATATTACAGAATTACATTCAGAAATTGTACCATTAGAAGATGAAGATTTTTCAGAAAGCTTGAGTAAAATATTTGCAGCAATCAAAACCTGGTTTCAAGAGATTGGTGGTTAAATTTTAGGCAAAATACTGACTCCTTTATTAGTTATAGCCTTTGTGATACTTTTGTTGAAAATTAGTTGCATGCTACACAAGAGAAAGAAATATCTAAGGGAAAAGAAGAGGATTTATAAACTCAGAAAAGAACAAGATAAGGAAATAGAACCAGAAGAGTTTCGTAGAACACAATATGAGAGTTACAAGCAGACAGCAGAATTAAAACTTTAGAAACACTAATACAGTGAAAGTCAAAACATGTTCAAGGGTTTAACATTTTTGCTAACATTTTTGGGTGTAGTTTGGTGATTTTGAAATCACCAGATGAGGGAGTTGATGGAGCGAGGTTCAGAATAATATTTTGTACTGACTCGCAAAGTTAAACTTCCATAATATTATAACCGTATTAATAAGCACGAAATGAAAAGTACTAATCAACCTAGTTTTAAAATGCATTACACGACACAAGGGACTAATTCATGTGCTCTTTGTTGCAAAAGCAAGTGCATTGAAAATAATATACTAACCTTGTCTATTGTCTTTGTCAGTATTAAATGCGGCTGTTTAACTAATGGCATGTGCTTATTTGTGTGCCTATGTTATGTCTTTTCGTCTTTATGTGGCATAAGCACGTGGAGGATTCTGCGGCCTAGGAGAAGAAAAGTAAATATAAATGCTGCTTCATGTGCTTTGGCTAGGTAACATAGATTAATGGGTTAATAATTAGCAAAGGGGGTGGGCTACACAAGAGAAAGAAATGTCTAAGGGAAAAGAAGAGGATTTATAAACTCAGAAAAGAACAAGATAAGGAAATAGAACCAGAAGAGTTTCGTAGAACACAATATGAGAGTTACAAGCAGACAGCAGAATTAAAACTTTAGAAACACTAATACAGTGAAAGTCAAAACATGTTCAAGGGTTTAACATTTTTGCTAACATTTTTGGGTGTAGTTTGGTGATTTTGAAATCACCAGATGAGGGAGTTGATGGAGCGAGGTTCAGAATAATATTTTGTACTGACTCGCAAAGTTAAACTTCCATAATATTATAACCGTATTAATAAGCACGAAATGAAAAGTACTAATCAACCTAGTTTTAAAATGCATTACACGACACAAGGGACTAATTCATGTGCTCTTTGTTGCAAAAGCAAGTGCATTGAAAATAATATACTAACCTTGTCTATTGTCTTTGTCAGTATTAAATGCGGCTGTTTAACTAATGGCATGTGCTTATTTGTGTGCCTATGTTATGTCTTTTCGTCTTTATGTGGCATAAGCACGTGGAGGATTCTGCGGCCTAGGAGAAGAAAAGTAAATATAAATGCTGCTTCATGTGCTTTGGCTAGGTAACATAGATTAATGGGTTAATAATTAGCAAAGGGGGTGGGTAACAAAATGAGTTTCAATACTTTAATTAATTAATGTCTTGTGTTTGTTTGAATACTAGTTTCCAAGGGAGAGGCTTAAGGCCTAGCGTTTTAATGATGGTGTTGTCGAATCCTGTCCAGAGAAAGCAAGAGCTCTGCATGGAAACTTTTATCACGTTGAAAATATTTGCAAGCTCAATTCAAAATTGTATTATACGTGCTCTTGGAAGGACTAATCCAAGGACAGGAACCTGCAAAGTTTGCCAAGCTAAGGAAGTCACGGCCTGTGATTTCTAAAATGTTTCGTTTTGAGGAAGCTGCGTGACTTGAAAATAAGAAACAATGGACTCTAAGAAAAGTCTGATCTAGGCTTCGAGAAAGGTGATGACACCATATGAGCTGACATCAGTCAGCCAATGAAAACACTGGATGGCAGGAGAAAAATATACTTTTTAGTGAGATTAGCTAGGCAGAAAGGTACAAAAATTGCCCCCATGGGCAGGAGGGCGCTTCTCGCTTTCCGATTCTTGAAGGGTGTGACGTGCTGAAGGACTTGTTGGCGCACATAAGGATAACAGACTTAAATGATTTTCTTTTTAGGTGAAGCGAGTTTTAGACAGGGAAAATAGAATTTAGGAGATGGAAATAGTTTATTTTACTTAAAATATGCTGACTGATTTTGCTTTGAATTGCCAGACTAATTTTGCTTTTCCTCAATAAAAGCTGCTAATAAATTGCTAATGAATAAAGTTTTAATCAAAATGCTCTTTCTTTGAATAAATAGTTAATAAATAAGATTTTGAAACGACAAGCTGGTCTTGTTTATTCATGGTCTTGTTACCATTAGTTGATCCATTTGCCTAAGTGACTTAATTATAATGATATTTGCTCAAAAACCATGGTAAGAAATGATAAACTGCAGATGTATATAAATGTGTAAATAGTTTGTGAATAGGTTCTGAATAATTAGGTCACATGATTCAGTTGCCCAAAAATTGTCTCGTTGGTTTATGGGCCTTGTGAGAGATTTATGATTAATGGTAAGTATTGTGGTGTTGGGTAGCATTGTTGAGACAATTTTACTTTAGGGGAGCTGGATCACCATCAAGAGAAATGCCTTTTGGATTGGCATCAGCAGCCTCAGTGTTTCAGAGGGTGTTGGAAAACGTATTCTGGGGTATCAAAGGATTTTTTTTTTTTAAAGGTATATATAGCGCGAGCATGACCCTTATGGGTATCACGGCACTTTACTAGTAAATGAGGCAAAAACATATAAATCAAAACGCATAGTCTATATACATACAGGATAATAGAACAGTAGGCTTGTAAAACAGAAATATGATGATCTATTTAAGAAATGTGTCCATAAATAAAAGTATGACTTTTTTCTTAAAGGATAAAGTAGAAGGGATCAATCTTATTTTGGGGTAAAAGAGTTCCAGATTCGAGGGGCGATGCCAGAGAAAGCTCTGTGGTAGGTTTTCTTCCTGATGAACAGCTGTGGCTTTAGCAGTAGGGCGCTGTGGCTTCTAGATGATCTTGAGTCTCCAGACAGTTCAAGCTTGTTGGCGAATTAACTTGGTGTGTTGAAGTGTAGAGCTTTGTGCGTCATACATGCAAAGTTTAGATTAATTCTTGCTTTAAAAGGGAGCCAGGTAGGGTTTTCAGGTCATGGGAGATGTGACTGTACCTGTTTGATCCAGTGATGAGTCTTGCAGCAGAATTAAGTAAGGCCCTTAACTGGGCTGTTGTGGATCTCGGCAGGCTTGTAAGGGTTATACTTCCATACTCCAGTCTGGGAAACACAAATGATTCCACGGAAGACTTGACTTCGTTTTGAGGGAGGAAGGGTTTTAGTTTCCTTAGTTTGCTCATTTAGAGGTTTACTCCTTTAGTGGTGGCACTAATATGCTCCTACATATTAAGGTTTTTGTCGAGTGTTATTGCTAGCGATTTTCCTGACTCAATAATTTGTAGCATGCAATTGAATGCTGTTAGTTGCTTCATCCAATCCTTAATAGAGTGTATCTGATTGGGTGGGTGATTAGGAGGAATTTCGTTTTTTGAGTGTTAAGTTTGAGGGGGTGGCCTGACGGCCAATTTGGGGTATTTTGAAGAATAGGATTGAGGGATCGGATGTCTTCAGGGGAGGAGATTTTCAAGTACAGTTGGATATCTATATATATGCTAGAATGGAAATGGAGAAGGGATTACGCCCCTGAATCAAAAATATATACAAAAAGGCCCATAAAATTGTACTACAACCTTTGTAACTCAGCCCGCGCTACGTTCGTCTCTACAGCCATATCTAATGCTCTGCACTGCTCGAAAACACTTTTCGGCATAGTCAAGCAGCTGGCCGGCTCAGAGACTTTAGCAAGACCCCCCCTCTCATTAAAAGTCAATGTGAGTATCTTGCTCTCTTCTTAATGCAGAAAGTAGAAAAAATGTACTTAGACCTTGCGGCCAACTACTGCATTAATCCCTCTCAGTCGCAGCCTAAACCCTCCAGCTCACACCCTCTCCACACACGAATACCAATACACCTCCTGACCAAGTAAAAATGCATGATACTCCACCTAATGTTCTTAACATAGACTCTTTTAAAGTTCTCCTAGACAGTGTGAAATCCGGCTCACCTAATGACCCGATGCCAATCTTGGTGCTCAAACAGCCTGAGGCACCTCCTCTGCGTGTCATTATGGACCTTCTAAATGCCTCCCTATTCGAATCCTCAGTCCCATCAGCATGGAAGCACGCCATGGTGACCTCTGTTCTGATAAAGCCCAATGCCAACCCAGACACACCCTCCAACTATAGGCCTATCTCCTTACTCCCGGCCTTCTTGAAAATTCTAGAGAAACATGTCCACCTCCAGCTTACCAAATTCGTATAAATCAATACAATTCTCCATCCATCTCAATCTGGTTTCTGAATGGGTTTCTCTACAGAAACCACACTATAAGGGGTCACGGAATGGCTGCAGCATCATATGTACGCTGGTGACACGGTCGCGCTCATACTTTTAGACCTAAGCGTGGCGTTTGACACAGTATCTCATTCAATACTTGTGAACAGGCTGGAGTCACTTGGCATCCGTGACACAGCTCTAAAATGGCTAATCTCCTTCCTGACTAACCGTACCTTTCAAATATTCTCTGCAACTGCCAGCTCTGATAAACACTGCTTACCTTATGGGGTGCCCCAGGGATCCATCCTTAGCCCCTTGCTTTTTAACCTATATGTCAGACCCCTAGCTGACATTGCAGAAGAGGCTGGGCTAACTCTTTTTTCCTACACGGACGACTCTCAAATTCGTTTCTCTCTCTCCAATGCAACTACCTATGCCTCTTCCCCCCTTCAGGTAGGACTAGGGAAAATAGCTTCATGGATGCACAGCAACTATCTTAAACTAAACAGGGAAAAAAACCGAGGTCCTGATACTTGGCAAAAACAAAGATCTAACCATGTTCATAATCTAGGCGTAACCATTGATAACTCACTCACCATGCACAACCAGGCAGTCAAGGTTGCGGCCACATGCTTCACCGTCCTAAAGTGGCTCAGAAAGATCATCTGGATGCTGCCAGGTTCTACCCAGAGAACAGTAGTCCAAGCTCTTATCACCTCACGTCTGGACTATGGAAATGTTCTATATTTTTGGTCCAACAAGACTGTGACGCATAGGTTACAAATGGTACGAAAATCTGCGGCAAGACTACTCTGCAGGATCCCCAGAGCCTCTCCCATCTCCAGCCACATACGGAACCTACGCTGGCTCAGGGTGGAGAACCGGAAAAAGTTCAAAGCCTTGAGCTATTTGTTCAAAATTAGGATGGCATGGCACCACAGTATTTACAATCTTTGGTTAACCCCAACGTGCCTACCCGTCTCCTTTGTTCATCAACCCACAGGAATTTCGCTGTACCCAGATTCAAATTATCCAAGATAGGAGGTAGATCCTTTGCCTACGTTGGCCCCTCTCTGTGAAATTCCCTCCCCTTTGCTATCCAGAAAGAAACACTCGCTTCCGTAAAACCCAGAAGACCTGGTTGTTTGACCAATAATTCTCCCCAAGCTGCTAATCAGTCCATTCACTTTCACTCAGGTGCCGGGAAACCCTTTTTTGGGTAACTGTTGTGCCTTACAAATTCAACTAATAAATAAATAAATAAAATATCATCCGCGTACAGATGATAGTGAATGTTAGATGACCGTAGGATTTCTGTTAATAGCTCCATGATTAGGTTGATGTTAGAGGGTGAGAGGGAAGAACCTTGTGGGACCCCAAGTGTGACCGGAGCAATCTTAGAGAGGGATTGATTTACCTTGACTTTTTGAGTTCTGTTTTAAAGAATGGGGTGAATCAATTTAAGGCAGACCCTGTTATTCCCCTCCTGTGCTCTAGTAAGTCAAGTAGGTAGTCATGCTTAACCATATTGAAATCTAAGGAAAGGTCCAAGAGGATTAGTAGGCATGATTCCTTTCGATCCAACATTTTTAGAGCATCGTCCCCTATTTGTGTCTGGGCCAATTCAGTGCTATGCCAAGAGCAGAAACCAGATTGGCTATGGTCAAAGAGACGGAATTGCTCAACGTGGTTACAGAGATGGACGTAAAAACATTTTTCAAGCAGCTTCACCAGCGACTTGATGATGGAAATGGGGCAACATTTTCATGTTGGTTGGATCAGCTTTTGGTTTTTTTTAAGATGGTGTGACCTGTCGGATTTTAGGTAGTCTGGGATTTACCCTGTTGTAGTGATGCATTTACAATCTAAGTCCAGAGTGGGACTTATGGACATTTTGATGTTGGTGAAGAGGATGGCGGGAGAGACATTCCAAGATGATATTCTTGTGGTGGGGGATGATTCTGTCAGCCATTGACAAACTGATGCCCACAGTGTGAAAATGGTTACGGATGTTTGGAATAGTGGTGAATGTGAACAAATGCAAATTTGCAAAAGAGTACACAGAATATTTGGGCCATGTTATATCTAAAATGGGTGTTGAACCAAGACCGGGATTTATAGATGCAATCACAAAGGCTCCTAAGCCCAATAGCAAGGAACAGGTGCCATCTTTCCTTGGTTTTGTGAGTTCTACTCAAATTTCATAAGACATTTTTCAGCTAAGACTGCAAATTTTCTGGAACTTCTATAAAAGAATAGTATTTGTATGGACTGATGCTTGCTAGGTTGAGTTGTGTCACTTAAAAATTATATTGGAACTGCAGGCGTGTTGGCACATTTTTATCCCACAAAAGTGTGTATTGTTACAGTAGAAAAGAGTAACGAGGGGTGATGAGCCACACTGGCTCAAAAGACTAGAACTGGAATTGAGGTAACTGTAGGTTTTCCCTCATGGTCAAGGGTGAAGGAAATGTGTGGATTAGGAGGAAGAAGAATGTTTAATAGTCTCTATAGATATATGTGAAGAAAATGCTTTCATGGAGGATGAGTGGAATTCCAGAATGTCAGAGAATAAGGATCTGGTACCTATAAAAATTGTGTTACAAAGGAGAGAGTTTTGTCAGAAGGGATGTAGGCCTATGTCAAATTAGCGGATAGGTTGTCTGTTGATAGAAATGTGATGTTGATGAGAAGTGACACATGTATTCCCCCACTGGATTTAAGGGATAAGATAATTTTCAGTGGACATCTTGAACAGACCATCACCAAAAGAAAAAACGGAGAAAATTATTGGTGTCTGTGTATGGACACAGAAATCGTTGCAAAGGTTAGAACATGTATCAAATAAGCTAACAGTGACATAGGGATTATGTTTAGCATTTTACCTCAACAATCTAAGTTTGCTTTGATTATAGTAGATTATTACAGCCAATGCTGGGAAGCGGATTTTATGGAGGAGTCCACCACTTAGGCAGTCATAACCTTTATGAAGAAATTGTTTTTGAGGGAAGGATCCCCAAAGAGATTGTTTCCGATAATGGAGTCCAATTTGGCTCCAAAGAGTTGAAGGAGTTTTTACAAAAAAATGCTACTCAGCACAAAAGGATAGCAGTATATCACCCTCAGGCTAATGGCCTTGTAGAAAAAATGAATCGCACATTAGTGGAGTGTATACAATGGGCTGTGAAAAACAAGATAGAGGTGGGAGAGGCTGTTGAGAGCATGTTGTGGGCCCATCAGTGTTTTGAATGTGCCTATCAGATAGTACAGAATCTTCCACACGGTAGCCTAACACCCGGCACAGTCAAAACATTTTAACACAGCACCTTTAGAAAAGGGTTTTATTTTACGAAATGCAAGGACTCTCTCTCTTTTGAATAAGGCTTGGGGTTTATTTTACACAATGCTCTCTAACAAAGGCTTTCACAGATGTCAAATGCAAAAGATTCAAATATACAAAGAGATATATATCTATGGTTACATGCAAGCAATAATAACCTAAATGCATGAGTAATACTGATTAATAAACATGCAGCAAATAATATGAGATAAGACTCAAGCAAATACACTAGACGTCCTGCACGAGATCAGGAAGCTATATATACATCAAATGAGTACTTTTGAGGTGCACCTGGATTCACTCCCGCCTCACAAAGAAAGTACACTCACTCACATATCACAAAGACAACATATCAAATTACCACAGCCAATGTCTCACATCACAATGGGAATAATCAAAACTCAATACATCACCTGGTGCAAACACTGCATCTCACCCACTTTTGACGGGGGAAATAAACAGCCGGGGTTTGAGAGCCTTCAGCAACCAGGGTCCATGTTATGAGATAGGCCTTCAGGCCCATAGGAATGAATGGTAAGCCATTCCTTAATAGTGAATCACAATTTGTGTTCAAATCTATCAGAATCAAATGAAGGAAGAGTATATTGTCAGACACATAAGGTGAAGGAAGTGAGAAGTAAGATCAAAGTAGGTGACTGGGTGCGCTTAAAAGATCCCACTCATGTTGCTAAGAGGTTGTCCAAGTTAAGGTCCCCTGAAAAAGTTGATGCTGTTTGCATAAAAGGACGTGACTGGTGGAACAAAGGTAGGGTAATGAAAGTGGAACCAAGTGATGGAAGTGTAGAAAGTATAGCCATGGATGGAAATAGGTCCCCCTCCTACGAAGGTATCACAAAGGAAGGTGTGAAAGGACAACTCAGAGACGAGGGCTGTTCTCAGAGGAGTGTCACTAGTCAAGGGTTGTTTACCAATCTTCCTCAATACAAAACCAAACGGGTGGTAGTTAAACCTGCTAGATACCGTGATGTATAAGTGTGCATTGTATCCATATGTTCTTAGTTTTCAAGTCTGAATCCATCTCTAGGGAGTGTCACATCAAAGGACATTCGCTCAATCGAATTCTTAAATGCCGGCCCAGGGAAACTCAGTGAATACACCAGAGTCACCTGGAGATCTGAAGGCTTATCACTGAGAGTACCAAAGGTATTGTGATATCTATCCCCAAGACTACTGGGTATCCTCACTCAATTGAATACTCCAATAAAGAGGAACCCAGAACATACCAGACAAGAGGAGCTTACTTGGTCCTAAGGAATGCCTTGAGCAATTTCCCAAGATAGTCTGGAAACTTGGTTAGCGAGAATACCTCAGAATATCCACAGTACAATAGTACCAAACCAAATTAGGGCTGGCTAGCTAGAACTCTAAACATGACTAGAAAGTTAAAATGACAAAGAGAGGTGAAACGGTTACAGGATAATAACTCACTACGAATATATTCTTGGAACAAAAATGGTCATGCTAGCAAACTGGGTGCTCCACAGACCATGCATTATCTATGCTCCTTTCAAGTGGTGTTATTACAGGAGTACTGGGGATCGGAAAGTGTACCACTGGAGGGTTTCACATTGTTTTATATCCTGGCTACTGATGCACTAAAAACAGAGGCACTGTAAAGGGGGTTAAATTACAACAACAAAAGAGTGCCTATTACTGTGAATTCACAAGTGACAGTGTCCCTACCTACTGGAAAACACAATATGGAAAGAAATATGCTTATGTATAAGGTCAACCGACTGAAAAAGAAGGAAAGAAATAACTAATTTCTTAAAAGAACCCTCACTCACCCTAGTGGTGACATGCTTCATCATGGGGTTCCCACAGGAGAGACCGAATGCCCCCCCTGTGTGCTGCGATGCCTGCAATTGCAGCGGAGCGTTTTTTTTTTTAAATGTATTTTAGTAAAGTGGGTGTTTAGTGATGTGAGTGAATGTTAAAAGATCACAGCTGGACCCAAAAAAACTTTATTAGTGGACCAGCTGCTCACATTAAAAACAGTGAGGCCGGGGGCGTGGCCAAGATGGCAACGGAGTGAGACGTGCTTTGCTGTCCCTCCGGTGCCGTTTCTAATTAGCTTTGTTTAGCCCCTCAGAGCACCGCGTTACGGGTCTCCCCTGGCACGTGGCGCTTCCCGCTGCCGTGGAGCGTGGTCCGGTTTCGCATTCCCGGCTCCCGGAGGTGTTGTGCAGAGGAGATTACACCGCAAGCGCTGTGCGGACTGAGGCCTGGGAGTCCCCGCCCTCGGGTAGGGACGAGCGCCAGACCTGTGGAGCGGTGTGCAGCCGGCCGGTATCGGCGGAGAGCCAGGCCTGGAGGAGGCCTCACAGCTCCTACCCTGACTGGCGCCAGCGTCGGCCCCCCCTCCCGCTCCCTGCTGCAGATCCGCGCGGATCTGGTAAGAGAGGCTGTGGGTCCGCGCGGAGGACTGTCGGAGGCGCGGCCTGACCCGCATTGCCGCTGCGGCCGGTGCTGCACCGGTGCGGCCCAATCCATTGGTCCTGGTCGGCCTGGAACCGACGTGGGGGTGCTGGCATCCAAACCCCGCGGGACCGGCCAGGTTGCCTGGGCGCGCTGGAGCGCTAGAGTGCCCCCCTTCTCCCCCCCCTGTCTAATGTCCGAGTGGCGGTTGGGTGCCGCCATTGAGGAGAGGGGCCTATTACTGCAGGGCGCGATTGGAGGGCCCCGGTGAGCCTGGACTTCGGGGGGCCCGACGAGGGGCCAGCTGTGATTGAGGATAAGGGCCTAGCGGGCGAAGATGGGTCGCTGGTAGCGGCTGGGGTGTCTGGAGCTGGCTGACGGCCCCCAATGGACCCAGGGGCCGGACTAATTTGCTGTTGTGGGCCCACTACATAGTTGCCTCTGTTGCTGGCGTGTCGTGGGGCCTGGAAGCACGAGTGTCACGGTGCACCGCGAGGACTCCTGTTGGAGTGGTGGGCTGCGTATCCCTCAACGGCATTTCCCCCCACGGAAGCATTGTGGGGTACATTCTGCTGCCCCCTGGGCCTGGCCCTTGTTGGATCCCGCTCGGCGGGAGGAGCCGGAGTGGCGGACGGAGCCCGAGATCAGCTTACCAGTGAGGAAGGGGGAGTAGTGATGGGCACTTCCCAGCGGAGAGGGAAGCCTGGTAAAGATGGCTCATCCAAGGGATCCCAGCAGCCGGCATCTCCTGGGCCTAGGCCTCACCCAGACCGAGGGACGAAGATGCTCCTGCCACCAAAGCATTCATGATGGAGCTTTTTTCCTCCATTAAGGAGGACATCTCGGATCTGCGGTCTCAGTTGGCAACGGACCTCCGGGAGGTGCGGCGTGACGTAGATGGTATAGGTGAGCGGGTGGCCACCCTGGAGGACCATGACTTGAGTATGGCGAACGAAGTGCATCAGCTGCAGCAGGATGTGATTCGGCTCACGGAGCAGAACCTAGACCTTCAAGCAGATGCGGAGGACTTGGAGAATCGCTCGCGAAGGAACAACATCCGCATTCGCTCAGTGCCCTGGGACGGGGAATCTGGTGATCTCCGGGGCTATGTCTTGGCTCTTTTCCTACAGCTCCTAGATGATGACGATCTTCATGAGATTCGGATGGACAGGGTTCACGGGGTTGGCCTGCCTAGACGTGGAGGGGGCCCTCCACCTGACATCTTGGTGTGCGTCCACGATTTTCAATTGAAGGAGCGCATCCTGCGTAAGGCTAGGGAGACTCCATCGCTGCAGTTCCGGGGTCACCATCCACAGCTGTATCAAGACCTGGCGGCGTCGACCCTGCAAAAGAGGCGTGAGTTTCGCCCTGTGACCGCCTTTCTGAGGGAACGTAACATAGCCTACTCTTGGGGTCATCCATTCCGCATCATTTTCTGTTGGCAGAATAGACTGGCGCAGCTCAGATCGCTTCAGGCGTCGAAGGACCTCCTGGGTATCGAGGACGCGGATCCACAACCTGAGAGCAATGGCTCCCCGTCGCGGAGGAGGCGGCGATCTTCCTCATGGCAGAGGGTGGGCGGGGAGCCGGAGCGAAGACAGCTTGACCGCGCAACCAGCCTCCAGGAGAGGGGAGCTGCGGTGGCTTTGGTGGCATCGGCCACGGAGACTAACTCACTGCATGGCTCTGGGGCAGCCTGAGCGTTGAGATGACATTCGCATGCGTCGGAGGGGCGCGACCTTGCAGGTACCGTGGGTGAATTTGTAGTTTTGGGAAGATGCCCCGGTATGTGGCCTACGGGACGCACCATATGATGTCCTGTCTTCGCCCACTGAAGGACCTCGTTGACCCGTCTCTGCGGGTATGGTTCTGGACATTGTTCTTTTTTGTACTCTTTACTGTTGAGTTGGGGGATGTGTTGGTGCTTCCTTGGGGGGGGGTAGGGTGGACTGAAGGGATTGGTTGGGGGTTTGAGGGGGGGAGGGGGTGGCGGGGGCAGTGGTGGTGACGGGGCTGTGTGGATGAATGAGATCCTGCTGCGAGTGCGATTGATCACTATGGGTTTGCATGAGACGCACTTGGACCCGAGGTCACTGGACATACTTGAGTTGGCTGTGGGGTGGTAGGAGGGTCCCCTGGGAGGCCTTCCTGTGTTATTCCTGGTTGATGGACAGGGGGTAGCGTGTGGAGCTGGGTGTAGGGTGTTTGTAGCTGGTCTGGGCCTGTTTATTACCGATGCCTCTTAGTATAGGGACATGGAATGTTAAAGGGCTGAACTCTCCGCAAAAGCGTCAGAAGGTGTGGAAGTATGTAGTAGATCACCAACTGGACAGTGTGGGTCTCCAGGAAACTCACTTGGCGCGTAAGGACGAGCTGCGCCTTAAGCATAAACTGTTTCCACTCATATATCGTTCTTCTGCTGCCACGAAGCATAGGGGGTGGCCCTTCTCTTTCGTGCGGACCTGCATTTTCAACCCCTGGAGGTTCGCAATGATAAGAAAGGCCGTTGGTTGATGGTTAAAGGTCTTGTCCATGGGAAGCTGTGCACTTTTGTGGTGGTGTATGTCCCCAATGCTGGTCAGAATAGCTTCATCCAGGGTTTGCTGCGGAAGGTGGGTGACTTTGCTGAGGGGAGCCTGTTCTTGTTGGGGGATTTCAATCTGGTGTGGGATGGAGAGTTGGATAGCTCCGGTGCCCGTAGGGCTGACACAGGCTTGTTCTCTTCTGCGACACAACGAATGGTGGGGGAGATAGGCTTACTCGATGGCTGGCGCTCCATACACCCCCTATCCCGAGACTACACCTTTTTCTCACATGTTCACCATTCCTACTCACGCCTGGACTATATTTTTCTGAGCCAGGCGCTGCGGGGAGATGTCCTTGACTCTAGAATACTCCCTCTGTCAGTCTCCGATCATAGCTTGCACGTGCTTACTCTGCGGTGGTCGCCGGCCGGTGATAGACGGCGGAAGTGGTATTTCCCGGCATCGGTGGTCAGGGATGATTTGTCCTGTAAGGAATTGCGGTAGTCCATTAGAGATTTTTTTCGCTCTCAATCCGGTGTCTGATACCTCCATCTCTACCACCTGGGATGCCTTTAAGGCGTCAATCAGGGGCACTTGCCTTGCCCTTAACTCTCGCATCAATAAGTTGCGACGTCAGGAGAGGAAGAAATTGGAGGCGGAACTGGAGACACTCGAGCAGGCCCACAAACTTCATCCTTCGCTGCTGACCCTTCGCCCGTTGACGGCGGTTCGGGGGAAGTTGCGAGCCCATTACAATAATAGAGCGGAGTTCACATTGCTGAGATTGCGACTCCTATCATACTCCCATGGGAAAAAGGTGGGGAGACACTTGGCCCGTCAATTGCGGGACAAGAGGGAGCGGGAATACGTGGGCGGGATACGTGATACGGCGGGTGCTCTACAGTACCGTGATGAGACCAAGGTGGCCCTCTTTGGTCGCTTTTATGCGGACCTCTATACGGGGGAGCCCCTTGACGCCAATGCTCAGCGGGATTATTTACGGGATTTGCCCTTGCCACGAGTGTCTAAGGAATGGAATGAGCTGCTGGAGGTCTCGATTACTAGTGGTGAGGTGCTCGATGCTATTAAGGGACTGAAACCTCACAAGGCGCCGGGTCCAGATGGCTATACCGCACTTTTTTATAAGACTTTTGCCACGGAGGTGAGTGACTTTCTAGTCTCCCTTTTTAATGACATGGCTGTTTCCGGTTCCTCCACCGGCTCCCTAGCGGAGGCTGTGATCTCGATCTTGCCGAAACCAGGGAAGGACCCCACTCTCTGCTCTTCATTTCGCCCGATCGCCCTTCTCAACATAGACGCCAAGCTCTATTCCTCGATCATTGCACGTCGGTTGCAGGATTTAATGCCGGCAATCATACACCCGGACCAATCTGGGTTCATTAAAGGGCATCAGACACACGACAACACTAGACGGGTAATACACTTAATAGAGAAGGCGGATAGGTTTCGGATCCCAGCGGTCCTTGTGGGCCTTGATGCTGAAAAAGCTTTCGACCGCGTGAACTGGGGCTTCCTGTTCAACACGCTAGCGGCTTTCGGTTTTTCGGACAAATTCATTTCCATGGTGAAGGCGAACTACTGTAGTCCCCGCTCTAGGGTTGGGATGAACGGCCGCTTGACGGCGTTCTTCCCGCATTCTCGTGGCACCAGGCAGAGTTGCCCTCTCTCCCCCCTGCTCTTTGCTTTGAGCATTGAGCCTCTTGCAATTGCGGTACAGGAGCACAAGGGGATTCAGGGCCTTCCCTTCACCGGGGAGCAGCATAAAATTACGCTGTTCGCGGATGATGTTCTGCTCTCCATCAAGGATCCAGAGCAATCTCTGCCCTGTGTCCGGGAAGTCCTGGTGCGCTTTGAGGAGGTGTCTGGATTCAGGGTCAATTTTGACAAATCCTATATATTGAACCTTACGCTTTCGCCCACTGAGGTGGAACGGGTGCGGCCTCTGACGCCACTAGCCTGGGCCTCTAACTCAATTATTTACCTGGGGGTCCACCTGACGCCCACGGTTGGGAAATTGTTCTCGGCGAACTTCCCATTAATGGCAAGGACTCGAACGGACCTGGAGCGGTGGAAGCCCAAATACCTATCGTGGTTGGGCAGAATCCATGCTGTCAAGATGGTCCTCCTGCCCAAGTTCCTGTACCTCTTTCAGGCACTCCCTATTCCACTGGACGGGGACTTCTTTCGGCGCCTCAAGACTCAGATGCTCCGGTTTGTCTGGCAAGGGGGCTGAGCGCAGCTCTCTTTCACGGTTTTGCGGCGGCCTCGGGGAGAGGGGGGTGTAGGTCTTCCTGACCTGCATCTCTATTACAAGTCGGCTCAACTTAGAGTGCTGGTGGAATGGTCGCAGCGTACGTCGGAGAAACATTGGCTGCACATGGACAGGAGTGTCGCGGGCAGGTCGATTTGGGACCTCGCTTGGAAACCCAAGAAAGACAGGCCCCTGAACGCCTATATTAGTACTCCGACTAGTACCACTCTGAAGGTCTGGGACTCGCTGGCTACTGATGACCGATGGACCACATTTCCTTCCCCATTCACGCCTTTGCATTTTAATCCAGCTTTCTTGCCGGCGATGCAGGAGGGCCCCTTCACGGTGTGGAGGGAGGGCGGTTGCAGAGCCTTGACCCATCTGTTTCACGACCATGTTCCCCTCTCCTTTGACAACTGCATGAGGGACTATGGTATCCCATCATCGGAGCGATACAGCCATGCCCAGCTGCTTCATTGGGCCACGTCGCCTGCTGTCCTTGCAGCAGCTACGAGACCCCCCTCGCCATTTGAGGCCTTTATACTCCGGACCTCTACCATGAAGGGCGCCATCTCCTTTCTTGACAAACTTCTACTTACCTCGGCAGTCTCGCCTCGTCCCCGCTACATGGGACATTGCAAGGAAATCCTAGGGCGGGATATTTCAGACAAGGAATGGTCAGCACTATGGCGTGACATTGCCGCATACAACCACTCGTTAGACCTGAGGGAAGCCCATCTTAAGACGCTAATGGACTGGTACCTGCACCCAGCCAGACTCCACCGCATATTCCCGGCTACCCCTGACAGGTGCTGGAGGGGCTGTGGCCTGCTTGGGGACTTTCGTCATATTTGGTGGGACTGCCCGGTCATTCGACCATACTGGGAGGAGATCCTTTCTCATCTCAAGGATATCCTTGGCTATCCGGTGGCGGATTCTATAGACCATATTCTATTGGGTCTCCGTGACCCAGTCCTTGAACATCAGACACGCGCGGATAAGCAGATTTTGTGGCTGTGTGTTGGAGCTGCCAAGCTTACGCTGGCCGCCGCCTGGAAAAAAACGGAAGCGCCGGCGATCTCCCTGTGGCACTCAAGGCTGTGGAAGCTGCTTAGCTTGGAGAGAGTTGCGGACATCTTCCTGGGCAACTTCAAAAACTTCCAATTCCGCTGGGGTCCCTTGGTTAGCTTCCTTTCTAAGGGCCTGCCATCTGCGGTTTGCCCGTCCGCCATACGCTCACTCCACCTCTTTCAGGTCTAGATGAGGGTCCTCTGTATGACTGGATCTGCTGTGCTCACCACCACTGGGGGGGGTGGGGGGGAGGTGGGGGGGATGTTTGGAACTCGTTCTTTGTTTAATGCGGTATATGCATGGGGGCTGAAGCCTCCCCATCTAGGCTAGTTAACCTTCTGGGCATCAACTGCTACGCAACTATAATTGCATTTTGTGCAGGTGGACTTCCTACGCTAGGCTTCTGCCGCTTTCAGCGCCGATGCCGTTGAGCATCGCCCTGCCGCCTGACTGTCTGCCTCCTAATAGTGCGAACTGTCAATTCTATTGGCTTCTGATTGTGCCCCCTGTGAGGGATGATGTGCGGGTTTACCACTGTTTTTTCTTTCTTGTTTCTACTACTTACTACAAAATAAAGATTTTACAAAAAAAAAAAACAGTGAGGCCTCATGGTGGTTTTTATTAGAACCCCAGTGTCCTGGTGTAGATGGTCAACATGTTTCTGCTGTTTAATGAGTGTTATGCTCAGCTTTCTTCAGGACCAGTATATAAAAGAAGAAGAAAGTCCCCCGGGGGTCCACGCACGCTAAGGCGTGTCCACTCCGTGGGGACACAAATGTGAAAACAAGGAGAAAAATCTTTCCTTATTTGACTCACGGTTTTACCCGCAGCAAGTGCACCTGGAATTTGCCTGGAGACTATCTGTGAATCAACACAAAAACACACATAAACATTATGTACATAACAAACAGTCTCATCAACCAGAGGTGTCAGAACCTTATGAATCTGAGGAATACCCATCCCTTCTAGGTCTCCCATTGTGCACACCCTGAAATAGACTGTATTTCAGCCGCTATCTACAGGTGGGTCTTATTATATTAAAGGTCTTGTAAAATCCGAGACGAACATCCTGAATTCATGGTAGCAATTCGCCTCTGTATCTATCAAGGAGTCGTATTTTAAGATTAAAACCAATGCAAAACCCCGTTAAAAACGGATCAAGTACCCTAATCAAAGGGTCAGATGATCTGTAGTCACAGACAAATCACAGGTATAGCCTTAAGTCAAACATACACTTACGTAGCTCACAAATCAAGCATACCACATGGACTATCAGTGTGGCAATTTCTTCACGTTGTGCTCCTTCTGAAAAAGAGCAAAACAGATGGCCGGTATCAGTGTAACAACGCTACCATGCCCCATCAAAATACCCTTCCGTCTTACTGCAAAGCAAGCACTTACTTAAGACACAACGACTCGCCGCCAGTAACCTAGATTTAGGGCCACTGTAGTCCGGATATTACTCGCAATGCAAACGCCACAGCATTTTGTCGGAAAATCCGGTCACATGACCCATCCGGGTGTCACGTAGTCGGGGTCATCGTATGCTGGGCGGGCGCAACAAACAGTTCGTCCGTAACTCTAAAATAATTTACAGAATTCCAAAATAAGCAGTGATGTCAAGAAAAAGTAAATTTGACACCAGTATGCTAACTGTAAAATGGTGCATTCGATGGAAAAACAGTATATCGGGAAAAGTTCACTTCCGGTTACTGACCAAGAGACACTAGACCGTTAACTTAACCTCACTGGTGATCAAAGCGCGAAACTTTATTAGTCCACTGCCCTGCATTAGAAAAAGAGAACACCCTCAGCTGTTCTGCCCATATTTTGGAAAGGACAAATTCAGAAAGCCTGTTCTTAATAGTCCTAAGTTCTGTTGGAAAATAAAGCCGATCGTCGGTGACAGTATTTTATTAGTAATATTTTATACAAATTGTTACAAATTGCCACAAGTTCACCGAAAAATATCTAGCTGCCCAATAGACACTTCTCTCGGGTATCTGCTGCCCTCTGTTGTCACATTAAACAGAAAAACAGAAAAAGGACCAACCCTTCGACTAAGTAAGACATTAGGGACCATTCAGTTCGTCTGCCCCAATTGTTCCGGAGTTCATACTCACAGAGTTATGACATCATCATTAGATCCAGACTGGTATTTGAGGTTATATTCTGGGCCTTAGCTGCAAATCAAAATATACACGGAACAATTGTAGCTTATCAGTGTCTCAGAACACTAGCCCACGGTATATCATCATTCAGACCCTTAAGATGAGTCGACAGGCGATGCACCCACTTCTGTTCTTTTCAAAGAGTCTATTTTCAGTACCATGCTGTAAATGCTCGATCACTGTCCAATGGATCTCGTTGGGGGAATGTCTATGTTCTAAGAAGTGTGTGGTCATTTTAGTATTGTTCTTGCCACATCTTATGCTACTCCTGTGTTCACAGATGCGGAGTTTGACCATCCTTTTAGTCATCCCCACATATCTTAACCCGCAGGGACAGGTTATCAAATACACAACATTGCTTGTGTTGCAATTCGTGTGGCTTCTTTGTTCCCAAGTTTTACTGGGTTCCAAATCCAATGTTTTGGAGCTTGAGGTATATGGACACACACTACAACTACCACAAGGGTAGTGTCCCACCACAGGTGGTAAACCCCAGGCATTCAGAACACTTCTGGGGGTTTCTTGTAATTTTTGTGGCCGTGTGTGGACCAAAGAGTCCTTAAGACTCCGAGCTCACTTATAGAAGAACAAAGGTTTCTCCCGGTTACAATTGTTGGATGTCAGAATCCTCCAATGTTTCTTGATACTCCGGCTCACTATGTTGGATGCTGCGTTATAAGTAGTAACACAGGTTAATGGGACCTCATTGGTGTTATTCTTCAGAAGCTCTTCTAAAAGGGAATCGCGATTTTGATTACGAGCCCTTTTATAGCTTCTTGTGAGAAGGTGTCTGGGATAAACCCTATTGTGCAGTTTGTCCGTCAGATTACTAGATTGCTCCTTATAATCTTTGACATCACTGCAGTTCCTCCTAATTCGGAGGTACTGCCCAAACGGTAGGTTTTCCCTGAGTGGTTGGGGATGAAAGCTTGTGTAGTGTAGAAGATTATTCTTTGTGGTAGGTTTATAGTAGGTCTTAGTTTTCAGTTGGTTGCCTACACGTGTAATAGTCACGTCCAAAAACACTACTTCCGAATCATTGAATTCGTTGGTGAACTTAAGGTGTGGATCCCGTTCATTCACCCAAACAAAGTAGGAACCTAATGACTCCTCATTGCCCTTCCATATAAGCAACACGTCGCCTATGTATCTTTGCCACAGAATGATATTGGCAAAGTACGGGTTAGTGGTTGGTAAAATGTGAATAGATTCAAAATTATGCACATATAACCCTGCCACACTAGGGGCAAATGTGCTGCCCATAGATGTATTGATTTCCTTCCCCGTTCACGCCTTTGCATTTTAATCCAGCGTTTTTGCCGGCGATGCAGGAGGGCCCCTTCACGGTGTGGAGGGAGGGGTGTTGCAGAGCCTTGACCCATCTGTTTCACGGCCATGTTCCCCTCTCCTTTGACAACTGCATGAGGGACTATGGTATCCCATCATCGGAGCGATACAGCCATGCCCAGCTGCTTCATTGGGCCACGTCGCCTGCTGTCCTTGCAGCAGCTACGAGACCCCCCTCGCCTTTTGAGGCCTTTATACTCCGGACCTCTACCATGAAGGGCGCCATCTCCTTTCTTTACCAACTTCTACTTACCTCGGCAGTCTCGCCTCGTCCCCGCTACATGGGTCATTGCGAGGAAATCCTAGGGCGGGATATTTCAGACAAGGAATGGTCAGCACTATGGCGTGACATTGCCGCATACAACCACTCGTTAGACCTGAGGGAGGCCCATCTTAAGACGCTCATGGACTGGTATCTGCACCCAGCCAGACTCCACCGCATATTCCCGGCTACCCCTGACAGGTGCTGGAGGGGCTGTGGCCTGCTTGGGGACTTTCCTCATATTTGGTGGGACTGCCCGGTCATTCGACCATACTGGGAGGAGATCCTTTGTCATCTCAAGGATATCCTTGGCTATCCGGTGGCGGATTCTATAGACCATATTCTATTGGGTCTCCGTGACCCAGTCCTTGAACATCAGACACGCGCGGATAAGCAGATTTTGTGGCTGTGTGTTGGAGCTGCCAAGCTTACGCTGGCCGCCGCCTGGAAAAAAACGGAAGCGCCGGCGATCTCCCTGTGGCACGCAAGGCTGTGGAAGCTGCTTAGCTTGGAGAGAGTTGCGGACATCTTCCTGGGCAACTTCAAAAACTTCCAATTCCGCTGGGGTCCCTTGGTTAGCTTCCTTTCTAAGGGCCTGCCATCTGCGGTTTGCCCGTCCTCCATACGCTCACTCCACCTCTTTCAGGTCTAGATGAGGGTCCTCTGTATGACTGGATCTGCTGTGCTCACCACCACGGGGGGGTGGGGGGGAGGTGGGGGGGATGTTTGGAACTCGTTCTTTGTGTAATGCGGTATATGCATGGGGGCTGAAGCCTCCCCATCTAGGCTAGTTAACCTTCTGGGCATCAACTGCTACGCAACTATAATTGCATTTTGTGCAGGTGGACTTCCTACGCTAGGCTTCTGCCGCTTTCAGCGCCGATGCCGTTGAGCATCGCCCTGCCGCCTGACTGTCTGCCTCCTAATAGTGCGAACTGTCAATTCTATTGGCTTCTGATTGTGCCCCCTGTGAGGGATGATGTGCGGGTTTACCGCTGTTTTTTCTTTCTTGTTTCTACTACTTACTACAAAATAAAGATTTTACAAAAAAAAAAAACAGTGAGGCCACATGGTGGTTTTTATTAGAACCCCAGTGTCCTGGTGTAGATGGTCAACATGTTTCTGCTGTTTATTGCGTGTTATGCTCAGCTTTCGTCAGGACCAGTATATAAAAGAAGAAGAAAGTCCCCCGGGGGTCCACGCACGCTAAGGCGTGTCCACTCCGTGGGGACACAAATGTGAAAACAAGGAGACATTTTTTTCCTTATTTGACTCACGGTTTTATCCGCAGCAAGTGCTCCTGGAATTCGCCTGGAGACTATCTGTGAATCAACACAAAAACACACATAAACATTATGTAAATAACAAACAGTCTCATCAACCAGAGGTGTCAGAACCTTATGAATCTGAGGAATACCCATCCCTTCTAGGTCTCCCATTGTGCACACCCTGAAATAGACTGTATTTCAGCCGATATCTACAGGTGGGCCTTATTATATTAAATTTCTTGTAAAATCCGAGACGTACATCCTGAATTCATGGTAGCAATTCGCCTCTGTATCTATCAAGGAGTCGTATTTTAAGATTAAAACCAATGCAAAACCCTGTTAAAAACGGATCAAGTACCCTAATCAAAGGGTCAGATGATCTGTAGTCACAGACAAATCACAGGTATAGCCTTAAGTCAAACATACACTTACGTAGCTCACAAATCAAGCATACCACATGGACTATCAGTGTGGCAATTTCTTCACGTTGTGCTCCTTCTGAAAAAGAGCAAAACAGATGCCGGTATCAGTGTAACAACGCTACCATGCCCCATCAAAATACCCTTCCGTCTTACTGCAAAGCAAGCACTTACTTAAGACACAACGACTCGCCGCCAGTAACCTAGATTTAGGGCCACTGTAGTCCGGATATTACTCGCAATGAAAACGCCACAGCATTTTGTCGGAAAATCCGGTCACGTGACCCATCCGGGTGTCACGTGGTCGGGGTCGTCGTATGCTGGGCGGGCACAACAAACAGTTTGTCCGTAACTCTAAAATAATTTACAGAATTCCAAAATAAGCAGTGATGTCAAGAAAAAGTCAATTTGACACCAGTATACTAACTGTAAAATGGTGCATTCGATGGAAAAACAGTATATCGGGAAAAGTTCACTTCCGGTTACCGACCAAGAGACACTAGACCGTTAACTTAACCTCACTGGTGATCAAAGCGCGAAACTTTATTAGTCCACTGCACTGCATTAGAAAAAGAGAACACCCTCAGCTGTTCTGCCCATATTTTGGAAAGGACAAATTCAGAAAGCCTGTTCTTAATAGTCCTACATTCTGTTGGAAAATAAAGCCGATCGTCGGCGACAGTATTTTATTAGTAATATTTTATACAAATTGTTACAAAATGCCACAAGTTCACCAAAAAATATCTAGCTGCCCAATAGACACTTCTCTCGGGTATCTGCTGCCCTCTGTTGTCACATTAAACAGAAAAACAGAAAAAGGACCAACCCTTCGACTAAGTAAGACATTAGGGACCATTCAGTTCGTCTGCCCCAATTGTTCCGGAGTTCATACTCACAGAGTTATGACATTATCATTAGATCCAGACTGGTATTTGAGGTTATATTCTGGGCCTTAGCTGCAAATCAAAATATACACGGGAACAATTGTAGCTTATCAGTGTCTCAGAACACTACCCCCCGGGGTTATCATCATTCAGACCCTTAAGATGAGTCGACAGGCGATGCACCCACCTCTGTTCTTTTCAAAGAGTCTATTTTCAGTACCATGCTGTAAATGCTCGATCACTGTCCAATGGATCTCGTTGGGGGAATGTCTATGTTCTTAGAAGTGTGTGGTCATTTTAGTATTGTTCTTGCCACATCTTATGCTACTCCTGTGTTCACAGATGCGGAGTTTGACCATCCTTTTAGTCATCCCCACATATCTTAACCCGTAGGGACAGGTTATCAAATACACAACATTGCTTGTGTTGCAATTCGTGTGGCTTCTTTGTTCCCAAGTTTTACTGGGCTCCAAATCCAATGTTTTGGAGCTTGAGGTAAATGGACACACACTACAACTACCACAAGGGTAGTGGCCCACCACAGGTGGTAAACCCCAGGCATTCAGAACACTTCTGGGGGTTTCTTGTAATTTTTGTGGGCGTGTGTGGACCAAAGAGTCCTTAAGACTCCGAGCTCTCTTATAGAAGAACAAAGGTTTCTCCCAGTTACAATTGTTGGATGTCAGAATCCTCCAATGTTTCTTGATACTCCGGCTCACTATGTTGGATGCTGCGTTATAAGTAGTAACACAGGTTAATGGGACCTCATTGGTGTCATTCTTCAGAAGCTCTTCTAAAAGGGAATCGCGATTTTGATTACGAGCCCTTTTATAGCTTCTTGTGAGAAGGTGTCTGGGATAACCCCTATTGTCCAGTTTGTCCGTCAGATTACTAGATTGCTCCTTATAATCTTTGACATCATTGCAGTTCCTCCTAATTCGGAGGTACTGCCCAAACGGTAGGTTTTCCCTGAGTGGTTGGGGATGAAAGCTTGTGTAGTGTAGAAGATTATTCTTTGTGGTAGGTTTATAGTAGGTCTTAGTTTTCAGTTGGTTGCCTACACGTGTAATAGTCACGTCCAAAAACACTACTTTCGAATCATTGAATTCGTTGGTGAACTTAAGGTGTGGATCCCGTTCATTCACCCAAACAAAGAAGGAACCTAATGACTCCTCATTGCCCTTCCAAATAAGCAACACGTCGCCTATTTATCTTTGCCACAGAATGATATTGGCAAAGTACGGGTTAGTGGTTGGTAAAATGTGAATAGATTCAAAATTATGCACATATAACCCTGCCACACTAGGGGCAAATGTGCTGCCCATAGATGTATTGGTTGCCTGTAAGAAAAGTTGATTCTCATACTGAAAAAAGTTCCGTTTCAGGGCTAGGGTGGCACAATCCACCACAAAGGATTTAGATGTGTATAATCCCAGGGATTAGCCTCCAAAGTTTGAGAGATCACATCAATTGTTGCATCTTGGGGTATGCAGGTATAGAGGCTCTCGATGTCTAATGTTGCCAGCAGACAAGGTTCCTCCGGTAATTCAATGGTTTCCAAAGGGGTTCTCGCAAATTATTTGTCAACAACTATTAAAATGAAGGAAAAGAACTTGAGGGTAAAGAGGATGGCTGCAATTAGATTAACTAACCCTTGAAAACATCTGCTAGTCACCCTGTCACTCTTGTGGTAGTGAATGTTTACATCCACCCCAGTAAATAAGCAACAGTGGAGCTCTCAACAACCATGATGGAAAAGTTAACAAGTTTAAAAAGCGAACAAGACAACATCTTTATAGTCTTTGGGCGATTTCAACATGTGCCTGATGGAAGTTGCGGAACCAAATGAAATACTGATAGCCCAAGAGCAGTATTGTAGCATAAAGCACCAAGAGAGCCTAACACGGCATAAGAATGATAAGATAAGGCCATCTGTTGCTAGGGAACCTCAAGTATATCAGGCTTAGAGTCTTGAATAGTCAAATTGTGGTGATAAACCTCAAGGAATGTCTTCCTGCTCAAAAACAGGGGCATCCCTGATAGACTATACCTTGGTATACTTACCCTTTTGACTCGGTGAAAAAATCGACAGTGACCACCACACACAGGAGATAGTTATATCAGTCTCCTTAGGAGAACGCAAGCCCGCAGTTGAGTGGGAAACCACAACTTACACAACCAATAACATGAGTATTAAATGTACACCAACTTCCATGCCACACCTTAAACAAAGAGCAAAGAAGATACTCGACACAGCAAATGAACTGCAGAATCCCCTGACAAACTGGAAATGATTTACAACTGAATTTGCTTGTCTCTTTGCAACAGCGGTGTTTACCAAAAGTAAAGATCATGAGCAGAACAACTTGAAGAGGAACCATTTTATTAGGATAATAACAAAGAGTGTTAACTGATTTTGAAGGGCATTGAAGAGGACCCAAAGCAACCCGGCCCATAGCATGATCTGAGGCAAGCAAATAAAGATCTAAAAATGCCGAAATGGGCGCACTTGAGATCTAGGAATGAGACTTACTGGGAAAAATGTCTACATAATAGAAAGACAAATAACTCGGCCAGTTTTTGGCAGACAGTGCACAACTAATTGCCCAGGGTGGCAAGCCCGTACATCTCCAAAGCTAACTGGGCCGACTTCCTCACTGCACATTTCAATTCAATGGGGGGAGAATACTTAAAGAGATGCTCACGGCCACCCTCAGTACCTCTAGGAGCAACATCGAAGCAGGAGCCACACCTTGTGCACTGTATACACAATGCTGTAGGGGACAAAGGATGTGAAAAGCTAAATTGGATTGTGAAGCTACAAACAAAGGCAAATAGTACAGCGCGCTTAAATGTAATCACACCAAGAACAGCAAAAAAAACTATCTCAAGAAGAAAATCCACGCAGAGTTTATAAAACCAGACAGAAAACTCTCAATCTGTGTGGAAAACATCGAAAAGCAAAATTCCAAAGGGCGCCGAGAAAGGCCTCCGGGTCCTAATGGGATCGCACCAGCAATCTTTAAGGCCACTCAATCCCACTGGGAAAAGAAGCTGTTCAATTATACAATTTTACCCTAGAAAGTGGGAGATTCCCTGCCTCATGGAATGGCTCAGTGATCTCAGCAATATTCAAAGGGGGTGACAGAGGCAAGCCTGATAACTACCGCCTAGTGGCATTGATAGACAATGAAGCACAATACTTTGCAAGAACTATTCATGGATGAATTGCAGACATGGTCTGTGGAAATTCAATTAATTCCAATGAACCAAACTGATTTCACCAAGTGCACAGGATCAATAACCAACATCATGGCCCTCGCACTGATGAGTGACTTTGCAATGTCCTGCAAACAGCCTGTCCATTTATGTCTTATAGATTATGAATACGCATTTGACAGGGTAAGGCACAGTAAACTATGATCAAAGCTGGTTGCCTGGAAAGTGCCTGCCACCCTATTAAGAGCATTACAAATGTTGCATACCATAACGTGGATCAGGATCAAACTGGGGGATGGCTCCAGATTGTCCAAGACGATACCAACAAGTGATTGACTAAAATAGGGCTGTGTGTTGGCCCCAACATTTTTTTAACTTGTTCCTTTCTGATCTACCTTCACTATTAAACAAAATCAATGGTCATGTGCAAAAAGTGGGAGGAAACTTACTGTCAAATATGCTGGATGCAGATGACCTAGTTCTGGTCAGTAGGACAAGAGTAGGGCTGCAACGCCTTCTGGACACAACCTTAGAATACTCCAACAACAATAGGCTGAGCACAAACATGAAAAGAAAAAACATACGCTGATATTCAAGTGGGAAAAAATCAAACAATCACACTTGGCTCTTGGGAAATGAAAAGGTGAAATGAGCCAATGTGAACAAATAAGTCAGAGTACTGTTCAATTCTAATGACAGGTTTGCACCTCAAGTAAATAAAATAAAAGGAAAAGGTAAAGCACTAGCAGCTGGGCTTAGCTTTCTGCAAAGGAAGATGAAGGGCTCTTCGCTCTGCCCGATCCTGCAGGAGGCACAAGCTAAAGTTTTCCCTACATTGGCCTGCATAGACCAAACATCTAAGTTTATCTTTATGAATCGGGCCCTCAGTAATTACAGAAAAGAACCCCCCCCCCAAGGATACTTAGCATTACCCTATAGAAATTATATCAAGGAGCAGTTTTCAAAGCTCAGACTGGGGATACTGCCTATATCAAAACACTATCTGCCTTGGAGAAGAAAGGAAAGTGAGGACCTTTGCAGGCTCTGTGGTCAAGCACCAGAGGACACCATTCATGTGCTGTGGCTCTGCAAAGCTATCCTGCAGGATTTTCAGAAAATCCTACACAAAGGTTTCATCATAAGAGGGATTGCAGGGAGGCTGCCATTGCATGCTTCCACCCTACGGACCTAAGAGTGAACTATGCATGGTAACATTTCTTAGGACAGTGGGGATTAGCTGTAGAGAGTAAAAAAAAGTAGAGAGACTCAGTGAGTAGGGCGTTGCTCAGCTATTCTGGGGAATTTCTAAGAATAACCTAAGGGGTAAATTGTAGGCACATTAGTACTTTTGCAATAACTAACTAAATAGTATGAGTTGGATAGAACATATGGATCATATATGAAATACTTTGCTGCTGACTGTCATTGACGCATTTTAAATTAACCTCTCTTGCATAGTATACTTCCTTTATGCGGTGAAGAGCACTAGAACTTTTTTTCTATTATGTATACATTCCATCTGTATAGTTCTAGTAGCAACCCACGCCACTTCCCCTCTTCTATCTCTACGTTTAGACTTCAGGCGAATGGTCAGGAATTATAAATTAAAAGTTGTGGTCTATTATGATTTTAATAATGGAACATTCATCTGCAGAATTTTACGCTGGTTTATCACTGATAGGTTTTAACTTGTAATGGGGAGATTATAGATTGTAGATGTTTTATTGCTGTATTTGATGGTTTTGTTGCACTCACTGGATATTCGTATTGCAATGATTTTAATTAACTACACAAATAAACTTGTTAAACTGTTAGTTTTCAAGTACTTTTTGTAATTTATACTTCTGTGTTTTCGTTATCATGACATAAGAAGTGTTGATATGTATCTTTCCATGTACCTATGTTATCAAGGGATTATCCATTTACCTGACATGACATTTTATTATGAATTTTCCTAAAATTCTGTATTTTTTCTATGGTTGTAAAAAAAGGGAGATGTGTTGATGTGCTTGTCACTACATTCCACATTCTACATCCTTTGTTTTAGGAAAGTGGAATGTAGTGTAAATGACTTGCCTATCGAGATTCTGTACCTGGCAGCTGCTGCCTGAGGCTGGAGGACTGTGGCCAATACACCCACAACTTCGTGTTCAATCTACTGCATTGTGCACCCTTACATTTTACCACACAGGGGCATGGGAACATTTGCTGAAAGAAGCGAGAATGTGTCTTCTGTTTAATTGAGGATCACGGGATTATTACCATGAACCAATTATATATCCAGATTTTAAAGCATTGTGTAGGCAATATCTTAGGGTTGGTGGAAGCTGTACAAAGCTGGAATATGAAACTGTTCTTTGATCTGTTTTAGCATTTGACATCTTTTTTTAACACAATAATGAATGGTAATAGTGTTGTCTTTCTATCTTTTTACCTTACTTCACCATCATTATCACCATCAACTTTATTCTGGCATCTTCTATAATCGACAAAAAAAATATCAGACGAACAATTATCAGAGAATACATGTATTTTTTTTCAATTAAAATATTGTCATATAATTTTACATTTGTGTGGGAAAAACACAAAACAAACTTTCATTCAACTTGGACTTGTTATTCCACTTGCTATGACGTATTTAGTTATGTCACAGTAACACGTTTTCATTTCATTACATTAGTGGACAGTTATCAATTTACAATTTGAGAGTGTCTAGATGCACTGGGTAAAGTAGACAACTTAAAACACTGAAATCAGTTGAAAAGACAAGTAGTGTTTCTGCCTGTAGCTGTTATCCCGGGCAGTATGAATGCAGGGGTCCAATGCCCATCCCCTAAACATGGGCGCGAAATGTGTATTAAATCCTCAAAAATAAATGTTGACTCATGTAAAGCCCCTTCTTATAAATGTAACGCAGCAATTAGATTTTTTTTATTGTCATGGCTCAATTAAATGGTTTGGCCTGAGAACACTGAGGATTGTAAAGTGAGGATGGAATGCGCTTTGATCTTCCTTCCGGGGTTATTGTTTCATTAATAAATGAGCATGTCATTTGTCTCACCAGTGGGAGCTCATGCCCTCCAGGCCTGCTCGGCTTTCTCGCGCAGGTTTTATAAAGATGAATTTGCAGGGCTCTGAAATACCACGGATTAGTAGTTAAGCCTGACAGCACTTCGGGGAGCAGTGGGCTTAAAGTGCCTCACACAGGTCTCCAAAGCACTTGTTTACTAATAGAGAACGCCAATCGCCGTCTGCAGCTGCTGATATCGCATTACCATTTCGGAAGACAGTAGCAGAGATAACAAATCACAGTTTTAATAATTACTCCTGCATTTGTTTCCTGCATAACTGCAAAGGCTGGATTCCATCCAAATAAACAGAGAAACAGTATGGAACGTTTATCTTTTAATGATAATGGCTGCACATCATGTTCCACACACAAAAAAAAAAAACTTTCCTGCTGGATTTTTTTTCAGATTTCTGGAGTTTCAATAAAATGCAATTATATATTATAATTCTGATCTTTTTAATCTTCACTTCAAAAAGTAGCCGCAGTTAGGAAGTTTGTTGGGGATGGTGGTGGGTGGCGCGATACAGAATCTTCGCCATATGCAACGATTCACTTGACGCTGCCTGAGTGAGGGTGCATCTGTCATTGAAAATATACTGACAAATTGAGCTACTTTGCATTCAAATTAATATGTAGCTTAATTTGAATGCAAAGCTGCTTCAGTCGAGCAGTTATTAAAAAGTGTAATGGCGGCGAGAGCAATGAATAGCTCGCTAAAATACAATACACTCACCCCGTTTGGATTCTTGCAGGCCCGTTTTGAGCCCCAATAATATATATGACCGTCAGACAGGTTTCATACATAGGTTATACAAAAATAAATATATATATATGTGTATATATATATATATATATATATATATATATATATATATATATTCACTGAAAAAACCATAGGTTATAGACCATATATAGTTATATATAGTTAGGAATTAGCATTTACAAAACCTTATTTTACTCACACAAAACCATTGAAATTCGCATATATAGTTAGTTGCACTAACTATATATCGCGCACCCGCAATCCACTGCTGATCATGTCACATATTACATCATTCATGACATGGTCAGTGACATCACTGATGACATCACTGATGACATCTCAAATGACATCACTGATGACATCACTGATGACATCTCAAATGACATCACTGATGACATCACTGATGACATCTCAAATGACATCACTGATGACATCACTGATGACATCTCATTTGACATTACTGATCACATCACTGATGACATCTCATTTGACATTACTGATCACATCACTGTTGACATCATTCATGTGATAATACGATGAACCTCTTCAGACTCTAATATAACCTTAGATACACTCAGTGTAAACAGACACTCACAGACTGTCACTCATCCATGGAGTTACTCACACACCTAGTCAGTCATGCAAAGAATCAATCACACCTCCATTTCCTCAACTATACAGTTATACACACCTTACTTATTCAAACATATACTAACACATATTTACTCTCTTATACAATCCCTGATACAAGTTCACAATGATCCATACAGCCACTCACACATTCACTGGCTCTTATGCACAGTTATTTATATATGTGAACTCTCACATGTACTGTGTTTTACATATGTACTTACTTTGACATGTAGCACTGAGATATCCATTCACTCACCAATACACTCATGCACACAGTCAACCGCCCATACAGCTGTGTCCACATGCACTTTTGAACCCATACATCTAGTGAATCAACTGCTCACACATCTATGCACAGAGTCATACACCTCCCAGCCACCCACACAGTCACGCAGTCTCCCATAAAAATACTTGGGCAACCAATCAATAACCCATATAGTTACTCATATAGCTACTGATCAACACATGCAGCAGTTTACAGAACAACAGACATAATGATGCACAAATTAAGACAGGTTAGTCACTAACCCATGCACTCAGTGAGACATATTTAATCACTCACTCATACAGGTAGTCATGCACCTACTAAATCCTTCATCCAGACACTTATACATCCACTCATTCTTCAATATGTAAGACATATTTTAACTTTACAGAAACATACAGTCACTGGATGTTGTCATCAGTGATGTCATCAGTGATGTCATTTGAGATGTCATCAGTGATGTCATCAGTGATGTCACTGACCATGTCATGAATGACGTAATATGTGACATGATCAGCAGTGGATTGCGGGTGCGCGATATATAGTTAGTGCAACTAACTATATATGCGAATTTCAATGGTTTTGTGTAGGGTAAAATAAGGTTTTGTAAATGCTAATTCCTAACTATATATGGTCTATAACCTATGGTTTTTTCAGTGAATTTCAATGGTTTTTTAATAGCAAATATCAAAAGCTGTAAAATGTATTCTTCTTTTAAAGGAAAAATATATTTTATATGTATTTATTATAATTTTTTTATGTATATAAATTTTTTGAGGGAACGAATTTATCAACTATCATGCTGAAGAAGAGTGTGGGGAAAAAAAACCAAAGAGGAGGACTAAGAGGAAAGAACAATCAGTTCAAAAATACAATTGCTTTAAAGCATGAAGTACTTTTCCACACATTACATTTAAATAACCCATATTAGAACATACAAAATATCTACAGAGGAGACGGTGTACATTGAATTTTAGACTCTTCATTGGTACCTACATGTTGGTACTTACATCACCCACACAACACCACAGCTCGATTCAGAGCTACCCTACCTCAAAGCACTCTAAAATATTATTTTACTATTTCCCTTGGTTTTCCCCTTGTTACGCTTTCCGGAACGCTATACATATATGGGCCTCCTCAGCCACCCTCAGAAAACCTAGGGGGTCAGGATATGTCTCCCGTGCCCCCTTATACCCATTCCCAACATTGTTTATCCTCCATCTTGTGACTAAATTCGTCCGAAACACAAGATGGCGGACTCCCGTTACGCTACCGGTGAGCTACCCGGTTCGCGTACCGGGTAGCGCTTCCACCGCGAAAAATCGAAAATAAATGTATTTTATTTTTTTGCCCCGCGGGGCCCTTTAATAGCCCCCACATCAATCCTAGGGGGTCAGGAGGGGTCTACCTTGCCCCCTTTCATTCATTTCCCCCTTTGTTTATTTCCACCTCTTGACTCTCGATCCTACCGAGAGACAAGATGGCGGCCGCTCCGGACTGTTTAGAATGTTGACAGTCACCGGAGAGCCAATCCGCTTCTCCTCGCGAAGTTCCGTTACGCGTCTGGTACGCGAGCCGGGGCACTAACCGGGACGCTGTCACAGATATATATATTTTTTGGAACGTTAATTTCTCAAAATCCACTGGAGCACATATTTTGAGACCTAGCAAAGGCACATCGGGCAAACAGTCTCTACAATTTTGCCAAGTTTCATAGAAATCCATTCAGCCATTCGAGCTAAAAGTGAGTCCAACCGCCCTATGGAAAACTCAATGTTAAAAACACGTTTTGGGACCCCCCTTTTTTCTCGGCCCCCGCTTGACGAAACCCCTCCAAACTTTCAGGGGACGCTCAGAAATAAAATGTGCAATTTTCCTGATAATTTCAGCCAATTCCGTCCAACGCCAAAGTTATTCAACATAGAATTTTCAGAAATCCCTATTCAAAGAAATCCTAACTATATATACCTACTGGCGACCGCCAGTAGGTAATATATATATATATATAACATTTCTATGGCAAAATGAAACCCCTCATTTTGTTCCTTTTCAAATTAAATGTATTAAGTGTTACCACTTTATTCCAATCAAGATGACTTCAGGTGTGCCATACTTTTGTCATAAGTAAGACTGTTAGCGTTCTAGTTGTTCTTTAGAACACTCTGGGACATTCTGTCATTGGGCTATAGTTGGGCTACATCTGGCTGATATTTGGGCTACATTTGGGCTCTTTTGTCTCTGGTGGCCATCTTGGGAGACTGCATATCAGAATTGTTTTAATGAAATATAAGAGGATTTGAGAAGTCACTCAAAATGTGCCCTAATTTTTCTTTCTTCAGCACTAATCATAATTTCTATGGCAAAATTAACCCCTTCATTTTGTTCCTTTGCAAATTAAATGTTTTAAGAGTTAGCACTTTATTCCAATCAAGATGACTTCAGGTGTGCCATACTTTTGTCATAAGTAAGACTGTTAGCGCTCTAGTTGTTCTTTAGAACACTCCGGGACATTCTGTCACTGGGCTATAGTTGGGCTACATCTGGCTGATATTTGGGCTACATTTGTTTTTTTTTGTCTCTGGTGGCCATCTTTGGGCTACATTGGACTACATTGGGCTACATTGGGCTACATTTGGGCTCTAACATATATATAGCCCAATGTAGCCCAATATATATTTTTCAAAGTTAATTTTCGTAAAAACCACTGGAGCATATATCTTGAGACATAGCAAAGGCACATCGGGCTACCAGTCCCTACAATTTTGCCAAGTTTTGTGGAAATCCATTCAGCCGTTCGAGTTAAAAGTGAGTCCAACCGCCCTATGGAAAACTCAATGTTAAAAACACATTTTGGGACCCCCTTTTTTCTCGGCCCCCGCTTGACGAAACCCCCCCAAACTTTCAGGGGACGCTCAGAAACTAAATGTGCCATTTTCCTGAAAATTTCAGCCAATTCCGTCCATCAACGCCAAAGTTATGCAACATAGAATTTTCAGAAATCCCTATTCAAAAAAATCCTAACTATATATACCTACTGGCGACCGCCAGTAGGTAATATATATATATATATATATATATATATATATATATATATATATATATATATATGTTTTTTTTATCAGCATAATACTTGGAGGGCCGGACTCACTATTTATTCCATCGGACATTTTCCTGTAGGGCTGGAGCCATCGGGAGGCGGGTTTTAAAGGCCTCGCGCCATTGCTGGTACCTCAGTTGCTTTCTGCAGCTCCCAGGCCCCTAGGGCAGTAGCGGTGCGTCCATTGGGGCGTAGGGGCGTAGCCCCACAGCCACCATGGACCCGCTTCGCGGCCGCCGGCCAATCTACATTGCATTGCAACAGATCAGCCGCTGGCGGGAATTGCAGGGGGGGTGGCCTGCTGCAGCTTGAGTGACAGTCCACACTCAGGCTGCAGCAGACCGTCCCGCTGGGGAACTTACAGTGCGCATGCTTGGGAAAGTTGGCAGGGGTGCTTCTTTGCTGCCACAGCCCGGGTTTCCAAAGGGCGACAGGGCGAGCAACAAATGTGCCTCTCTAGCCAATCCTGGCGCTGCTCCAGCGCCAGGATTGGCTGAGGACGGAGGGCGGGGTTTCCGCTCCAGTGAAGGCGTTAGAAGATGCAGGCGGCGCTGATCGGCGGTCAGGTAAGTTTTCTCTAATTCCCCGTTATTTCATTTAAAAAAAAATGTATTTTATGTGCATTATGCCCTATATCGCGAACATGCATTACATTAACGGTCATCTGGCTGCCTGACCCACAGTCTCAGCAGTTACTAGGTACTGCCGTTCCTCTGTGCCCCCTTGTTCCCTGCCTGGCCTGCTCTCACTCTGCCTGTCTTCTGCGACAATCCTCTTTCAAGCTTTGTGGTTAGTGTTGAAAGGAGACTCGTAGGCTCATTAAGGTTCCATACTCCTTCTTCTTTATTCAGGAAATACAAGTAGTACAGCGACACCGAACACAACAGCAACCTCCACCCTTCTCCTTCAGCAACTGTCTCTCACCCACTACGTTCTCTACTCATTACATTCTCTCCAAGCATGCATTCCACATATTCCACACGTGCACACACATACACGCGCTAACACACACACGGGACATAACACGCGCACAACACTACACATATAGCCAATACCACACACCCTCCTCCTCAATAGCTTGAGACACCACCGAAGAATTACCCTAACTTAAAATCAGAAAACCGGACAGGCAACTTCCTTGTTCTATTGCCACGGCGTAAAATTCCACCTTCAACAGATGAACCACCATCAACAATATCTCTAACACCACTCCCTGTGTCACATCTGGCACTACAACCACCCGTGCTACCAGTTGACGTCACATCCTTCTTTAATCCAAAATCATCACCTAACAGATATCCACTGCACGTCCCTTCATCAACACCACCAGAATGTGAACCTACCACACCATCCCTCTCATTGCAAAAACTCAATTGTCGAAAATTCCACCTCTTACCATCTTCCAATTCTACCGCACCGCTAAACACCTTCATTACTCTCAAGGGTTTGGACCATACACTTCCACCCTTCAACACAATCCTAGGATTCTTTACCCGAACCATTTGACCTATCTTAACCAAAGGCCAACTACATTTACCTGCATGATATTGCTGACTGCGATCCTGATATTTTCTGACTTCAGATCTGATTTCTTTATCAATATCGTTGTTAATGCACTGCATCCTATCATTCCTTTTTCTTAACCACCAAGGAACTAACCCAGTAAATGGTTTCCTACCTCTCAAAACCTCAAAAGGTGTCTTCCCTGTAGCAGAATGCGGGGTAACACGATATGCAGTCAACCTCTCTAGTAAAGCTTTCCTCCAGGGTAAACCAGCACTCAATGCCAATTCAATCACTTCCTTAACCACCCTGTTGAAGCGCTCAACTTGACCGTTACTTTCGGGATGATATAGTGATGATTTGATGTGCTTGATACCCATTATCACTAAGAATTCTTCCATCTTTTGTGACACAAACTGAGGTCCATTATCCAAAACTAGAATTTCTGGAACTCCTTCTCTTGAAAATACATCTTCTAAAAACTCAATGACCACATCCGTAGTCATCCCACTTACCATTCTTACCTCGGGCCATTTCGAATAATAATCAACCAACACAATAGCATAACAATCCTTTGCAGAAATAGCTGAAAATGGACCCATGAAATCAATAGCAACCTTTTGCCATGGATACTCGGGTAATTCCACCATAGTTAAAGGCACATTCAATGGCTTTGCTACCTTATCACTGGCACCACAAACTTTGCAATTCCTCACTAATCGATCCACCATGGAATCAACCCCTGGCCACCAAAACCACTCTTTAATCCTTCTTTTAGTGCTGGACATACCGCCGTGCCCCATGTGACTCTTCTCAACAATGTCCTCTCTTAGGCTGACTGGAGGCACAATTCTGTCACCTCTTAGGACAATATCATTAACAACACACAGTTCCTCTTTAATTTTCGAAAACGCAGCACATTCCCCCCGTAAGCTGGACTCTCTTGGCCACCCATCAACTATGAACCGTCTAACCTCTTTCAAAGCAACATCCTTGTCCATCTCGCACATCCAAGACGCCTCAGAAACAATACTATTAACATCCTTTTCATTTATCAAAAACACATCTTTGATGGTAAAAGCTATTTCACAATCACTATTAGTTTCAATTCCTGTCAAATCTACATTAGGTAATCTTGAAAGACCATCCGCAACTACGTTATCTTTACCAGGAATGTACTCTATATCAAAACTAAACATTTGTAGCTTTGAAGCTAAACGAGCTAACCTAGGAGTTAAATTCTTCCCACCTTCAGGTCTCAAAATATTTACCAATGGTTTGTGATCAGTACAAATTTTGAATTTTCTCCCCCACACATACATCCTGAATCTCTCAGCAGCCCATGAAGCAGCCAATAATTCCTTCTCTATTACGGAATAATTGCGTTCCGATTTCGTTAACGTGCGTGAAGCATACGCCACTACCCACTTTTCTGATTTAACATGTTGAGAGAATACAGAACCAATGCCATACCCAGACGCATCCACAGATAATATGCATTCAGCAGTTGGCAAAAAGGGTTTCAAACATGGTGTTGTAACTATTTCTTTCTTCACCTTTTCAAAACACATTTTTTGATGCTCACCCCATGTAAACACTACACCTCTTTTTAACAATAACCTTAACGGTTCAATTTTCGAGGCATAGTTTTCAATAAAACGTGAATAGAATTCTGTTAACCACAGGAACGAGATCAATTGTTCCTTATTTGTAGGTTCAGGAACAGCTAGAATAGCATCAACATGACTGATTTTTGGTCGAATACCATCTTTGGATATAACATGTCCTAAATACTCCACTTCAGATTTCCCAAACACACATTTTTCATTTTTGATAGTTAATCCACTATTTCTCAATGCATTTAGAACAGCATATAAACTTTCATCATGACCTTCCTTGTCGCTTCCATATATTAAAATGTCATCCTGAAATACTTTAGCATTTTTAATGCCTTGTAAGATCTTGCACATCTCCCTTTGAAATACTGCAGACGCGCTTGCAAGGCCAAATGGCATACGTTTATATCTAAACATTCCCTCTGTGGTAATGAAAGCAGTACAATGTGTAGAGTCATCATCTAAAACAATTTGGTGATACGCACTTGTTAAATCTATCTTGGAAAACCAAGAAGACCCACCAACAGAAGATGTAAGTTCTTGCAAATTTGGAAGAGGAAATGTCTCAACCCAAATGGCCTCATTCAAACACCTTAGGTCAACACATAAACGCAAATCGCCATTGGATTTAAGAGAAATCACGACTTGCGAAACCCAGTCTGAACTCTCAACTGGTTCAATAATTCCATCCTTGCACACATTTTTAAGTATTTCACTCAATTTCTCTCTATAACTAATAGGTACGTTTCTCAGTTTTTGTCTCACGGGACACGTACCTTCTCTTAAAATAATTCTATGTTTAAATCCAATCATCTTGCCGATGCTATTGGAAAATACATCAGGAAATTTTTCCTTAAGGAACGAGTAATTGTCCATTTCACGACAGTCATCCTGAATAGAATAAACAGGACAATCTAAACTAGGATCAATTTTCATACCCAAATCAAACATGTGTGGCCATCCTAAAATAGTTGCACCTTTGTTAGCTACGTATATTTTACCTTGACACGAATTATGTCCAAAACTAATCTTAGCCAATATAAACCCTTCTAAAGGTATTTTATGTCCAGTATAACCCCCAGGGTGTACATCCTGAACTAATAATGATCTGTTTGGCCAAAGTGACTTAAATAGATCCATGCCCATAATAGTATACCACGCACAAGAGTCTACCATTACTTTAACATCTAAACCGTCAATGTTGATGATGGTTGATGGTAGCTCTTTAACTTTACTCCTCACCCTAATTGACTCGTCATCTACACTGCAAATTTCACCTACAACATGAAAAGTATCATCTTCTTGGATATAATTTATGTCATCTTGATCATCCTCTTGAATGCAATTGACTTTAGCCTTAAAGTTGTGACATACTCTAGTAAAATGTCCTTTCTTTTTACAATTTGTGCATATTTTATCAAGTGCAGGACACCACTTATAGTTTGCTAAATGGTTGGAAGATCCACACCTATAACACGAAAACTTCTTTTGCTCATTGCTTTTCTCATAACCTTTCTCATTACTTTTCCTATTAGGGTAGTTAGTAAATGACTTATTATCATTTTTGAATTTGGATGTATCACCCTTATTAATCTCATTAACTGAACCAGATACAGAATCATTTTTCTCATTTCTAACTTCACGAATACACTGGTCCGAAATTTCTACACCCCTAGCCAGTTCAATGGCATTTTTTAACGAAGTACTCCCTGATGACCATAGTTTTTCTTGATTTTTTTTTAATTTAGTTTTCATAAGAATTTGATCATGTAAAACCTGGTCATAAGTCATACTTTCAAACTCACACGTAACAGCTAAACCCCTCAAAGCTGAAACATACTGATCAATTGACTCATCCACTTTTTGAGCCCTCGAATAAAACTTAAACCTCTCCATAACGACATTAATTTTCCTCCCAAATCTCTCCTGCTTTTGTTTAACAGCACATTGATAAACACCCATGTCACCAGCATTATCAATTTTAGGTAAATTTTTAAACTCCCTTAACCCTACTGCACCAAGTCTATGTTTAAGTAAAGACACTTTCCTTTCTTGAGAAGATTCTTCTTCAGCTAAAACATTAACATAAGCTTCAAACATATCAAGCCATAAATCCCATGCTATGGGAGGTTCACCAGATTCTGCTAAAAAGAACGGGGGTGGGTGAATTGAAGACATTTGGATGAAATAAAGAAGTACAAATAGGCAGAAAAAAAAACAATCCAAAAAAATATATTTTCCCAATGAATATGATACTTGCGCAAAAAGTTCACCAAAGTTCACATTGTATCAACGGATGTTATTAATTTGGGCAAAATGTTCACCAAAGTTAGTCATCAAAAATTAATTGAACTCTCTCTCTTAATCCAAATGTGCAAATTTCTAAGAAATTACCATGACCTCCGAGTCAGAAAGGATAATGCTTACTGAATTGCTTAGGGCTTCTTATTGCAACAAATAACATGAAGAAAAACACCGGCAACGTTGAAATCGGCACTCGGTGTTGCACAGAGCTTGTTGTTGAAATCGGCACTCGGTGTTGCACAGAGCTTGTTGCTAGGATGCTGTGGTTAAATTCAAAATGGCCGCCACGTTGTGTTGTAATGCGTGATGACGATGCAACGACGTAGGTAGTCCGCTACGGAAGCTCAAGGAAATGTTTTCCGCATCATCATGCTGCAATGGATTAGAGCACTCACGAACAATCACTCGCGCGGAGCATTTAAGTGTAATCCACTCGTGCAGAGGCCAATTGAAAAATGCACAACACAACGGCACAAGACGACGGGTGAGCGTTGCTGGAAATAGGTATTTCACAGAAAAATATTACCGCTCAGAAGTTTTGTTGTCTAGACGTCCATCAGATAAGCGCAAGGCAGAAATACCAACATCCGGAGAGAAAATCCTTTAGCAACAACAAATTTTTTTTTTTTTTTTTAGGAAATTGTGCTCAGTGCCGCTATGAAATCCCGCTCGTCGCCATATGTTGAAAGGAGACTCGTAGGCTCATTAAGGTTCCATACTCCTTCTTCTTTATTCAGGAAATACAAGTAGTACAGCGACACCGAACACAACAGCAACCTCCACCCTTCTCCTTCAGCAACTGTCTCTCACCCACTACGTTCTCTACTCATTACATTCTCTCCAAGCATGCATTCCACATATTCCACACGTGCACACACATACACGCGCTAACACACACACAGGACATAACACGCGCACAACACTACACATATAGCCAATACCACAGTTAGTTCTCTAATTGTGATTAACGTGGATTATTTATTATCTATATATTTACAGTGTGCGAGGGCAGGGCTTCGATTGTAATATCCGGGTTAAAAAAAGTGTGCAGTCGAAAAAGAAAAGAAAATATTTTTCATAACAAGGTTCGTTTCTTTTAGCTCACACTGTGTGCTTTCAGCCCCCCTCCTGAATGCCTGCGCTGCAATAGAATCTGTCACTCCTGGTTAGCCACAATAGAAGGTATCCAATTGGTCCCCAAACCTGTTTTTCCACTAAGGGTTTACATTTTCTCCAATTGTTAAGGAGACAGATTTATCGGTCACTAATTAAATCATCCGCCCCTGCAGGGTCCCAGGCAAGAGGCCTGCCTGGCGCAATCTGTGAAAATAAATAAATCACTCTATCAGAGCGACATCGGATCCGCCTGGGCGACCGTTTCTCCCTCACCCCCAACATTACCCCTCCACACACACACTCACCCGAACTCTCAAAGTGTGAAGGGGACGAGCTGGGACTGGCTTAGCACTGATCATTTCCCCCACACTGGGAGTTCACTCACGGCTCAGTTTTTGGCATGGTTACTTGTTTTCGATGCTTTCTCTGTTTCCATCAGCCCATGTGTTCAGAGCATGTTTTTAAACGCTTATTGCCTCAGGGTTATTATGGCTCTAGGGCTATAAGTGCTATAAGGAAAGTTGCATTGGTACTCCGGTTATCAGACACCTGCGAGGAACCCGTCATCAACTTTGCAAAAGAAGAAATCAGAGATTGATGAAGTCAGTTCTGGTGAAAAGCCAGGTCACACAGAAACCCTACTTTGATGGAAAAATGAATATAAAAATATTTAAAAAAAATAGACATTTACTGTAGCCCATAAAATACTGAAAATAAAATGTACTACTTATGTTTTTTAATCCAAATCCTGGTAAAGATATTATAAAAAAATATGCTGTAGCCTCTTACTACTGTTAAAAAAGCAAAACAAAGAAACTGCAGACTGCAAGAGAAAAAAACAAACACTGACAAAGTGAATAGGTACGGCCTTTAAGTCTCACCTACCGAAAGTATTCAGCTGTGTGCTGTAAAAGACATTTTGTGGTAAATACCAGTACTTCGTGCGGCCTTTGGATCAGCCCATTGGCTGGCATTCTTATCAATCTCATGTTCATGCTTCTTATTCAATGGCTTCCCCTCCTACGAAAATTCCAGGCGAGGCAAAAATAAATATTTATTGCCGATGAGATGGGCCTTTTACAGAAATATATCTGGGTTTTGGTATATTGCGGCCTTAGGTTTGCACCCCTTTTGACTTTGACTAGCAAGCCGTTTACTTTCCAAGTAAGTGTGCCTAATTGCCCTTTCTCAGGTTCTATGTCATGACTGACAATAAGGGGTAGACGACACATAGATTCCTGTGATACATTCTGTGTTGCTTTATGCCATAGTAGTATAATGAATGGCATCTGACAAACACCATGTCACTCTCTCCACCCTACACTTCTTGAAAATGAAGTATCTATCACTGGAATGAACCAATACTGCTGCCAACAGGGCAGAACAAACCACGTGTCTCAACTTTGCATATCCCAACCACCCCTACTAATAAAGGGAAATAAATGAGAGAGACAGGAGATAGAGAGAAAAGAAATTCCAAACTATCCAACCAGAGAAGGGGGCGGAGGACCATGCACCCTTAGTCACTGAATACCTAACTCAGACTTAAAAAAATAAATGAATGAATGAAGGTTACGGCTGTCAGTGTCCTAGATAATTCTCGCTAATCTGTAATCAGTAGAACAAATTCGATGCCCAAAACCTTTTTAGTAGGATGCAGTTAAACACTGGGTATACCGATTAAAAAGGGCACCTCTTCTCAGAGGCAACAGAGCTATCATCATTTATATTTAGATTTCGGTGCGTGGTGCCCCCATAAAATCCTTAAGTTTGCGTGAGGGGCTCTTGCGTGAGTTAAGAGTTAATTCCTGTGAGAGGTGTCCCCCTGTCTATATGAAGGGTCACCGACAGGGCCCCGTGTCTTTGCAGCTAAGGAGTTACATTTGTCTGATATATTTTTTTTAAATTAAAATTAAAAGCTCTTGGCTAACGCAAGACCTAAAAAGCAACGCAGCAAGTGTCACCGAGGCAGCCGGAAATACCGTGGATTTAGGCTCTCCTTGTGCTTGTGACAGTAGCCCGCCATGGGCAGGTTGCCAACCTTGTATCCTTTAGATTCCCCCCCCCCGCACAGCCCCGGCCAAAACTCTACTCTTCCATTTCTATGTGACTCTTAGAGTATATCCATGTGTATCCCTTCCCTATGTATATAGAGATCACAGGTGAGGTCCAACAGAGTACAGTTGGTAGCCCAGGCATTTTCTATTCAAGCTGTGCAGTCTAACAGACTCGTGGTGTTCACTCAGGAGAGTTTGTTGTTTTGCAAACTCGACCCAAAGGTTTTGGTGGGTATTACCTGTGCACCCACCCTGGCTACATTACACTAGCTCAGAGGTTTGTAAGCACCACAAGGCGAAGCGATTTGCCCCGAATCACAGGATCTATTAGAGCCGGCGCTGAGACTCGAACAGCACTTAGTGCTTTCTTTGACTTTTTTCACGGACCTCCAGTTAGCCACGTGTGCTACATGTATACATATTTTCACTGTATGGAGCTATAGTCTGTACATAAATATGTATACATGTAGCACACAACACAATGTGAAACGGAGACTCAAGAAAAAGCACTAAGTGTTGTTCGAGTCTTAGCCTCGCTCTCTGTTGACTAAGATAATTTAAAGGCTTACTGACAAAATGTGTTTGAGCTGGCAGCATCTTTATTTCACATTTTTCATAACAATTTGGAAGGAATGTAGACGTCACTGGAATTCAATAGTAATCTCTCGAAGCTCGAACAATGTTTCTTCAGTGCCTGGACTGTGTGTATGTGACAGGACTGCACCATCTACTGCGCATGATAAAAGAGCTCTGCATATGGCGTGCGAACAGCATAAATATTGAAGGCTGCAGTCTGGGAAAGCTAGGAGATTTCATTGTATGAAAGCTTGTGAAGGTGTTTGGCATTTGTCCAAACCGGTGAACCCTTGATTGTCACAACCCAATACTCTGTAAATTGCTGGTTTTATTGTTGGGAAGTCAAATTGTGAGCTGGATGTGTTCCTCCCTGGTGATTGCAGCCTGCTGGAGTGTGTAGAGTGAAAATACAGGGAAAGGCGAAAGCTGCTCTGAAGTGACATTCACATTTGGAGTAATTAAGTTGCTTTTTGTGAGCTTTTAAGCCTTTTAATTGCTAATTGGTGATCTGACAGTCAAAGTGTTTATTTACAGCTGCCAAGACTTCAGATTGCTTACTTGTGACAGTTCCAGAGTTTCGGTGTACTTATGTCCACTTGTACAAGTGGCTCACTCCAGAAACTGTTGAATGTTTTTAATGCAGTAAGGTATGGGGCACTTCTGATGTACCAAGTCAGACCCAGACCAGTCCCCACAGTTGCTCCGGATTAAGGGACATTGTCATGTCATCTCAGGCGCGATGTAAAGACTCCCAGTGAGCTGAGGACTCTTTTGGCTCAAGAACCAACTAGCTGGAGACCCTTGTGGTTGCTTAAAGATTTAAGATCAGCCTGTAACTCAGTCTTGAGCTGGGTGGGTGACCTCGATTACAAAGTGGCTGTGCCAGATGTCCCATTATGACCCCTTTTGCCTGTCTCCCCTTCAGGCGCACAGGGCATCAAACTAGGGGGTGCTCAACCCTGCCAAAAAACTGACAGCTACCATCCTATCAGGGGTGGGATGCTTTGGTGTGCTGGTCTTGTTTTCTGGGTGCATTGGCTCAAGTTTTTTCCCATGTAATTGATTGGGTGTCTTGGAAGGTTGCTTTTATGTGAATGTCTGACTTATGACTGCACATTCCTTTCAGTGTGCACTTGCTTCAGTTTACTTTTTGAGTCACTGTCTAGTTTGCTGGAAGTATTGCTTTCATTTTTCTTTCATTAAACTGTTTGACTTGCTTGGTGCTTTTATGTTGGTGCCTGCATGCTGAGGTGTACTCTTCTTCAGTTTAAATGTATGTGACTGGCCTGTTGACTAGCACCCTGCTTTCAAAGTGAAGGTTCACAGGTTCACACTTGCTTTAGTTTACTTTTGTATGGTTGACTGCATGTACTGTTTTGCTGGATGCATTGCTTTAAGTTACTACTTGATGCATTGCTTTCAGTTTGCTTTCAAGTAATTGCCTCTCATTTTCCCAATGCTTTGTGAAGGCTGTTTCCCAACTGCTGTGCAACTTCTTCTACTCTTAGAGCTGAGATTTTCATGAAAGTCTTATATTCTGAATTCAGCACCTGAGCGTAATAGGACGGAATGTATGAAGCTCTGTGGTTATACTGAATAAGCTGCTACCTATGTTATGCCATCTATTAATGTAATAACTGCACTTTAACAATTGCTTTATTAACCTTCCTGCTTTCTCAAATTTGCTTGAAAATGCACGATTTTTCTTCTTTTTTTTCAAAATTTTCTTGGAGGGGTTATCCCCCCAAACCCCCCATTTGGGGTTCGGGCTCTCTCGCTGCGCTCGCTCGCTATGGTGCTGTATGCACATCACTTTGCACCCCACCACTTTGAAATGTCACCCACCGCCCCTGCCCTAGGGCCTTTTCTTCCAGTGGGCATTTTCCTGAGCGGTGAAGGGGTGGTGGAGAGGGGCTGTTGGGGAGAGCTGGACTCATTCGAGGTCGTTTCTGAAAGCCCAGGAACGCCCCAGGTGTCTCTGTCACTTTCTCAGCTCTCTTGAGTTAACTGGTGAGAGGCTGTGATCTGACGGCTAGACTGCCGACTTTGGAGATGGGAAACCAAGGTTCGAGCCTCCGGGTCCCGTCCACATCCTGTGATTCTGGGCAACAGGTGAGGGACCGTCACAAGACCGGTGTGCTGAAGAAGGAAGACCGAAATTGTCCTCCCATACCAGAACAATATTACAGCTACACCCATCATATGAAACTACAACAGACAAGCCGATTTGCGTTTTGAGAATGTACCATTCTCTGGATGTATTTATTACACCCCATAAACACGACATTAAAAATTCAACAGTTGTCTTCATATTGCATAACATTTCCATATATTTACAAAAATTCATACAGTTTAATACAGCAAACGTTTTACTAACACAACCGATCTCCTGCTTGCATGTTCTCACACTCCATTAGGAGTCATAATTGACCACCTCTCGGTTCCTAATGGCATCATTTACAAGGCAAACTTTCCACTCCCTCAAGAAAGAGGGAGATAGGGCCAGCAAGGCAGCTGGTACCCCAAAAACAATCATGCCACAGCAATCCAGTAAAGGGGCACACAATCGGGGGGATGATCCTGGGCAACCGGGCCATACCTTGGTCCCCTGGCGCAGCCACCATCCGACCCATTCCCACGGGGCATATCATGGGGTACCCCATAGGGCCAGGGACAATTGCTCTAGCGGATGCCCCCAGCCCTTCACCAATAACTGTGTCACCCCTGCCCTGGGTTATTCATAAAACCAACTACATCTTGAATCCGCCTGTGCTTAGATCTGTGATACCCCACGTTGGCAACCCGTTTTGTGGTAAAAACATGAATCCTTTACTGACTCCCCAACCATGTGTAGAAGCTAAAGGGATGGGATGGTGGGTAAACAAAGTCTATCTCGTGGTGGGGGCAGTGTGCACCGGGTCAGGCAGGCAGCAATATGCTCATCAGGCTGATCTACGGCCATTTAAGTTGTCCTGCTGCCCCTGTAAGCCGCCCAGGCAGCCCGCTGCTCCCCCCAGGCCACCAATCGTTGTCACCCACTGGAAACCTCCCTGCACAAAATTTGCCAACAACTGGTCCATACCGGCCCACACCTTTCTCCGAGGCCTTCGAGGGGGGGACTGCGGCCCCTTTGTCCAATCACTTCACCTCCCCGTGCCTACCAAAAAAAAATAAAAAATAATGTGTCCTTGTGTAACGTATCCGGTGCTCATGTAAAAGCACTACAATACCTTCGGGTCGAGTTCGCGCTATATAAATCTGCAAAAAAAAAAAAGATGCAGCAGGCAGAGGGAGGCCGAGAGAAAAAATGAGCTCAGAGAAGGAGAGGGGTGAGAGGAAAGGAGGGGGAGAGAGAGAGGGGGATGGGGATAGGTGATGAGAGACTCTGACTGGAGAGGAAGTGAGCAGAGCTGGTTTTAGCATTTTTGCTAATAATGTTTTTCGTTGCTGGTTCGTCCATGACAGTTCCTAGGGGTTATGGAAAGGCTAGCACTTCAAGAGAAAGAGAATAGAGAGCAAGATGTGATAGAGGGTAGGACAGAAACTAGAATTAAATGGAGGGAATGAAGACAGCCACATAGAGACAGGGAGGAAGAGAGTGGCATTGGTTTGACATTTTTGCCAGGGCTGCTTTTGGTTCCCAGTTCAGCACTGGTAGCTGCTGCTCCAAACATGTCTACAGGAGTTTGGTGTTAGTGATTTCCAGGTGGATAAATGTAATAAAAATCAGAGACTGAAAAAATGTAACTCACACCCAATGTAAAAAGATTTCTGTCTGTTGTTTTTAGGAGTCAGGCATTCACAGCAGTACAGAAAATATTGCTTAGATTCATGAGTAATTCCATCTATGGTGAAAGGGCTCCCCAGCACTAACTGTCATGGTCCCAGCCACTGCACAGTCTTCTATGACCCTACAATTTAGGTAGACATTTTCACTTTTTCCTTGTTCCCTTCTCATTTTTCCCTAAATTGCATGTTCACTCTGTGGTGTGGGTTGCTGTGTGTGCCTTAGCTGGGGGCATGTTGGGAACTATTGGCATTTATAGACAGTTGACTAAACTCAATAGTGTGCTGGTTAAAACATCCATAAAAACTCTCCAGAATCTTGATAAAAATGATAGGTGCACCTATTTATCAAATCAAATTCATGAGGAGAAACTGTCAAGATTAATTGCTCTGCCCATTTCATTACCCTGGGGGCAGCAGTAGGTGCACTCCAAGACTACTTACTCTGCTCAAGCTGAACGTGTCATGATCCTGGAGCAACAGTAGGTGCACTCCAAAACTAATTACTTTGCTCAAGCTGAACTTTCCATGACCCTGGCGGCAGCGGCAGGTGTACTTGTCAATCAAAGTAACTTGGAGTAACTGCCAAAATTCAACAGGTGTCGTTTTTTAGAAACACGCGTCCAGCTTCTATTTAAAGGCTACTCCCATCCCGGTTTCCTGCTCGGCCTCTTTGCCCGCACTCACCTGCTTCCCTTTGCCAAGCCTTCTTTCGCCATTCCGGTCACCTTCTGTTCTCCGCTACAGGCTGTAGCAGCTCCTCTGCCTTGTCCTAACCTGGCAACTGCTCCAGCATCGGATTCCCTGGATAAAGAAAAATACAACAAAGAAACAAGGTGACATCAGGTATTTTGCTAAAAACTGTTGTTTCTTGTGCTCTGAGCTCAGTAGAAGTTGATTAACTAAATAATCCTTTGATTTATTTGAAGCGCGCAATAGACTCTCACAACTGGCAGGGCTATGCCAAGAATAGACTCTTCTAGCCCTAAAGCCTTTTGAAGACCCTAGGAGTACAAGTTGGGTAGATGCCAGCTTGACACACGGAGTACAATTGGGTCACACAGGAGCAGCGCATGACATGTGGGTGGCAAGGGATTCCTTGCGCTGCATTCGGGGCACTACAGGATAATTATGACAACACCCACCATGCAATTCATTGAGAATCCATACTCCAACTCCAAGGTGACACAGGCCTTCTGACCAGAAAGGCAAAGCACTACTAGATGTCCATTTGGGCTATGAACTAATGGCATACAAATAACTTTTGATGATTTTGTTGAACAACTACATTGTGAGTTAAATCACTGTTCTTGTAATTTACAGATACTACCCTGACCAGGCGTTCATACAAAATGGTTGAGAGGCCTTTTGAGACCCCACAGTAGCAGCCACGGAGGAGCAACACAGCATCTCATTTGCCTTTCTGAATCTCTAACCCCTTTCCCCTTGGGGCCTGCCACCGGTACAGTGTCATTTCCTGTCACCGGAGTTAGACCCTAGGAGGAACTCAAGGATCTGGAGTCGCCCTATTGGAATGCCGTGCAACACTAACAATCTAAGAAGAAGGTATCCCAAATGTAACAAACATCAATCTCTCCCTTTTTGCCAGATGGATCACTGACACAATATCAAGGTAAACAATATTATAGGTCCTCCCTCTCCATGCCACTGGAGTCAAGCTATCCTAGCTGATGAGGGCTGAAAGCCCAAAACTGGTCATAGGATGCTTGTTTCCAGTCCAGGGAGGACCTAGCCTGGCAGTTCGGGCTGGACTGTTCCCACAAGGAACAGGGTCAAGACTAATTTGCATATGGCTGGGTCCAAACTGGGGTGGTGTGGTGTGCAAAGGAATGATGGATTTAACCCAGATCCTTGTGACGGGTGTGAATGTTTGGCTTGTCCAGCATTCCATCCATCAATAGTTTTTTTGCATATGTTGCCCTAAGTGGGAAGGGTATGCCCAGACATGGGTCCCATGCTCACTACACCACTGGATTCAAGCTAGCCTGGCTTATGAAGGGTGATGCCCTGAAACCGGTCCCAGGATGCTTGTTTCCGGTCCAGGGATGACCTCGCTTGGCAGTTCGGGCTGGACTGTTTCACAAGGAACAGAGTCAAGACTGATTTGCGTATGTCTGGGTCCAAACTGGGGTGGTGTGGTGAGCAAAAGAATGATGGATTTAATCCAGATCCTTGTGACTGGGGGTGAATGTTTGCATTGTCCAGCATTCCGTCCATCAATTGTTTCTTTAGCAAAAATAAATGAGGGGCGAATGTGGCCCCCCTTCTAGGGTTTAATTAATCCCGGGAGACCGCCACCTCCCCTGGGGATTTCTTATTGTGTTATACAGGGGTTGCCGCAGATGATGTCGGTGGCCTCGGATCGGAAGGGCGGGAGGCGGACGCTCTGGGTTTTGCCGGAGAGGAAGGACGTGGTCCAGTCAAGGGCCTTCTCTTGGATTCCGGCTTCTAGGAGGCGTGTCCTTAGAATGCGATGGCAAACCGTGTCGAAGGCGGCTGACAGGTCAAGGAGCATGAGGGCTGATGTTTCGCTGTTGTCTAGTTGGTGTCTGATGTCCTCTGTGGCGGTGATGAGGTCTGTCTCGGTGCTGTGGTTTCATCTGAACCCGGACTGGGACGGGTCGAAGATGTTGTTGTCTTTCATGTGGCGGGACAGTTGCATGTTGATGATTTTCTCGATGAGCTTCCCCGGGAACGGGAGCAGAGAGATGGGCCGGAAGTTCTTGAGGTCCTTGGGGTCCGCCTTGGGCTTCTTGAGAAGGGCGTTGATTTTGGCGTGTTTCCAGCTTTCCGGGAATGTCGCTGTTTCGAAGGAGATGTTGATGACCTTCCGTAGTTGGGGTGCGAAGGCAGTGTCTGCTTTGTTGAATACGTAGTGTGGGCATGGGTCTGACGGAGATCCTGAGTGGATGGAGTTCATGACCTTGCGTGTCTCGTTGCGTTGACGTTGGACCAGGAGGTCAGGCAGTTTGCGATTAACTCCACTTTGCTCCTGAGGGACCTTGGGGGCCAAGAAGCCCTCCTAGTACTTCATGTAAGTCCTACACAGCGGGATTCCTAAGAGCTGGTCAGAGGCCCCACCCACTTTCTGCACCACTCTACAAACGCGACTACTTCTTAAAAAAACTATAGAAATTCACTTAAAAACAAAGGTTACAGGAACACTATAGTTCACTGAAAAAACCAAAGGTTACAGGGACGTTATAGTTAGGCTCAGATTTCACTCTTACTAAACCAGTGAAATTCAGCAGTGAGCTAACTATAACTCGTGCCCCGGAAATGCACTGCTTCTGCCCTCACATATTAAATCACTCATGACATGGTCAGTGACATCACTGATGACATCACTGATGACATCTTGAATGGGAACCATGCCGGGATCCCATTTACGGCTGTAGACTCTGGAACTGACATATATGGGTGATGCGTCCTTCTCTGAGACACTCTAGATGGCACACCCATTGTGCTGGGTAGTGTACCAACCTATTAGGGAGGGATAGACAACCTGGATTTCAATTCTTATTGCGTGACAGGGCAGCTGCAATGGCTATCCGATTGACTAGCCGGACGCAATCTGACAGAGATCGGCTCCCCATTCCACAGTCTGATCTGCCCATGCTCTTCCTCACCTACTGATGGGTCCCTCTTACTGCAGATCACCCTTATGTATTGGAAGATGGCTTGGTGCTAAACTGCCCACAAGCACCTTATGCCCCAAACATACCTCTTCTTAGACTCCCTACAATATCTTGTATTCAAACAGGCTCCATCCTTGGCCACAGAGAGCGGTCACCACAGTTGGCAACCTTTTTACAGAGGGCATCCTTCTGAATTATTCAGATTTTACACATACACAGGGCCTACCAGATATCCTCTTTTTAACACATTCCAGCATTAAATGCTATGTGCGCTATCACTGGGGGCCGTGTGGCACCAAACTCACTACACACAAGTTAGTTCAGGCACTTTATACAATGGGACATGGCAGACATTTAGTATGCTGGTTGTACCATGGCCTTCGTGCACACCTGCTGGTCTCTCTGACCCCCTTGCGGGCTAAATGAGAGGAGGGCCTGGCCCACAGTCTTCTTAATAAATATTGGACCTTCCCTATAGAATATCCCCAAAAACTCTTCAGCCATTCCTGCTTCATATGTATCCAGCTATCCATATTACATCAGGCTTACCTCATAATTCATAGACACCACTCAATGTTCCCCGATGTCATGCTCTGGATGCCAAGTGCCTGCGCATGTTATGGGACTGCCCAGTATTGACCAGTATAGACCTGCTGCTGGGCACAAATCAGTACCACCCTGCCAGAACTAACCAATGAGCAAAATCATTGGCAGTCGGTAGATCATTGCATGTTGGGTGTATTCCCTGTCCTTGGTGAACTAAAGTGGTGACACGTTTTGTAGATCTAGAGCGTCTATTGGCAAAATGGCTCTTAACGAGACACTGGAAATCCTCAACGATTCCATGGTTTCCCAATGATGGGTAGGAAGTAGAGAGATAGGGACTAGAGGAGAGTGGTGCAATGCTCCGGAAAGAGTATCAGGGCCTACGGAAGACACCAATAGCTATAGAATGGGGTGCTTTGCTGAAATCCTTCAAGACCCTAGAAGTCAGTGGTGGGCAACACAAGGAAGAGGTGATGGGCTGGTGAGCGCTGGAGGGGGAGTACTGGGGGTTAATAATTAAATTAAACACTTAACTGAAGCTGCAGGCCACAGCACTCCTTGTGTCTCATTGTTCTGCTCCGTGCTGGTCCCAGCAGACACTCCCTATGCAATCAAGCATGAGAGAAGCACGGGATTGGCTTGAGTGGGCTGGTTTGACGCTCCGCTTAGAACAGGGAGTTACAGCCGGGTTGGAGAAACCTAAGTATGCATGTGTGTTTGACAGCCTAAGACGGCTGGCCAAACACACATGCACACTTAGAAGTGCACAAACCAGTCCTTCTCCCACCTACCATGGCCCTGCCCCACCTCTCCCTACGCATGCTGGCTCAGCCAGCAGGTGAAAAAAAAACAATAATAGAATACCGTTTTATTATTCACCTCCTAGCTCTGAGCCACTGAAGCAACGATCCTCTGGTATTGTGGAGGAGCAGCCCCTGCTAGAAATCATAAATGCTTAGGCTGGACAGCCTACTCCCCTTTCAGATAAGCTCCTCTATTTGCCTCATAAAGAAGGCAAAGCACCACCCGCAAGGACACCTTGTTACAAACTCTCGGGGATTGAGCTTGGATCCATAGCACATATTGCAACTACTGCCGACACCTGGAAGACTCCTTGTACCCATTGGTTACAGGACCGCAACACTACAATGAGACATCAACAGATTATGACATAATCAATGCCCACAGTGAGAATGTCCAGTTCAGGTGTAAACCTCCATGACAATCTTCTATATTCTAGGATATCATGCATTCCACTGTAATAAAGGACAACTACTATGACCATCGTCCTACCAACTCAATTAACTGTTATAACCTAATAAAGTTTATTGGATGATGATGACTGTGTATAACACAAAAATGCAATAATGTTTGTGAAAAAAAGAATAAATTGTTCAGTTAATTTAATACATTTACTACTATAACAAGAATATATACGTGTATATTACCTACTGCGGTCACCAGTAGGTAGTTATAGTTAGGACAAATTTTCATAAAAAATCCCCTTTTTGGCTCAGCTGCTGTGTTGAACGTTTCGGGGTGATCCGGGGGTCGAGCAAAAAGGGGAGTCCCAAAACACATTTTCCCCATGTTATGTCAATCAGGATTTTTCATTTTTTGAACATCCCAAACTGCTGAACAGAATTGCACCAAATTTAGCTGAAAGCTAGATGTTGGTCTAGAAAGCATGCTTTTTATGATTTTGTGTTAATCCGTTCAGTAGTTTTTGAGATATTTAACGTTAAAAAATATAGATATCTGGGGATGCGAGTCCTTGCAGTGGACTTACTTGCAGATCCTCCTAAACTTTGATTGGCTGCCAACACTTCACCAGCAAGTGTTGGCAGCCACCTTGGGACTCACCTTGAAGCCAAGTCCCAGAAAAAAAGTTAAAAAAAAGAAAAAGGGGCAGGATATGAATACCATGACCCCGCATATATGGTGTTTTTTTATTTTTTTAAATGTATTTTGCTGCGGACTTGAAGGTAGATCCATGAATCCACAGCAAAAAATTAAAAAAAACCTGAGTGGGCCAAATCCTGGGGACCGCCACCTCCCTGGGATTTGCTATTGTATTAGAAGGAGTTTGCCTGCACATGGTAACCTGCGCCCTGGGAACCATCACCTCCCGGGGCTATTTAACAAAGGAGGGGGGCTGGAGCCATATATGGCCCTGGCGACTACCAACCCCCAGGGCCAGCTCCTGCAATGTTCCTGGGGTGCCCACCACCAGACATTGCTGTTTGCTATGGCTTGACGGGAGCTGTGGGGGGCAATTGCCCCTGCTGTTAAATCCATTAAGTCTCATACAGTAGGATTGCTAAGAGGTCTTCGGAGGCCAAGTCCCCTTTCTCCACTATACAAATGCCACTTATGGTGTACTACTGGTTGGGGGATGAACTCCACTTTACCCCTGACCGACCTTGGGGGCTAAGAAGACCTCCTGGTACCTCCTGTCAGTCCGACACAGTGGGATTCCTGAGAGCTGGTTGGAGGCCCGCCCCATTTCTCCACCACTCTGCAAACATGACTACTACTTAAAAAACGATAGAAATTCACTGAAAAAACCAAAGGTTACAGGGAAGTCATTGTTAGGAATTAGTATTTAAAAAAACATGGAAATGTACTGGAAAAAACTACAGGTTACAGGGATGTTATAGTAAGGCACAGATTTCACTTGTACAAAACCAGTGAAATTTAGCAGTTATAGTTAGCTGAGCTAACTATAACTCGTGCCCATGCAATGCACCACTACTATATGAAGAGAATTTTGTGATCAAGCATATGAGTACTGCAAATGTTACTTCTACCAAAGTTGAAGACAACTTGTTTTATGTGTGAACAAGGATGCACACAAGTTGGCAGGGTATGCTCAGACGTGAGTCCCTTGCTCAATTTGCCACTGGATTCAAGCAAGCCGGGCTGCAGGAGGCTGAAATGCCAGAAACCGGTCCTCGGTAGCTTGTTTCCGGTCCAGGGAAGGCATGGCTTGGCAGTTAGGGCTGGACTGTTCCCATGAGGCACAGGGTCAGACTGATTTGCATATGGCCATGTCTGAACTGGGGTGGCAGAGTGGGCTAAAGAACGGTGATGATTAAACCCAGATCAGTTGACTGGGGGTGAGTGCTTGTATTGTCAACACTCCGTCCATCATTTCCTTTGGTTTTTCCTTGTTCGCCCTAAGTTGGCAGGGTATGCTCAGACGTGAGTCCCTTGCTCACTTTGCCACTGGATTGAAGCAAGCCGGACTGAAGAAGGCTGAAATGCCAGAAACCGGTCCTCGGTAGCTTGTTTCCGGTCCAGGGAAGGCATGGCTTGGCAGTTCGGGCTGGACTGTTCCCATGAGGCACAGGGTCAGACTGATTTGCATATGGCCATGTCTTAACTGGGGTGGCAGAGTGGGCTAAAGAACGGTGATGGATTAAACCCAGATCAGTTGACTGGGGGTGAGTGCTTGTATTGTCAACACTCCGTCCATCATTTCCTTTGGTTTTTCCTTGTTCGCCCTAAGTTGGCAGGGTATGCTCAGACGTGAGTCCCTTGCTCACTTTGCCACTGGATTCAAGCAAGCCGGACTGAAGAAGGCTGAAATGCCAGAAACCGATCCTCGGTAGCTTGTTTCCGGTCCAGGGAAGGCATGGCTTGGCAGTTCGGGCTGGACTGTTCCCATGAGGCACAGGGTCAGACTGATTTGCATATGGCCATGTCTGAACTGGGGTGGCAGAGTGGGCTAAAGAACGGTGATGGATTAAACCCAGATCAGTTGACTGGGGGTGAGTGCTTGTATTGTCAACACTCCGACCATCATTTTTTTTTGGTTTATCCTTGTTCGCCCCAACAAGGATGCACAAACACCAGCGGCTGAGGTTCATGTGAAATAACCACTGCAGTCCTAGAATCACCCCGATCCAAAATCCCACCGTGGCCAAGTATGAAAAAGTTCTTTCATGGAACATAGCGGTAATAAGGGCCAAAAGAGGGAATTCATGCTGGGAAAATTTTCTAGCACTGCAACATATCATCGCCCTCCAGGAAACCTGGGAAGTCAATGATTGTTTATATCTAGACGGTTTCACTTCAGTTCATAAATGTGCCACTCCGTCAAGCATGGATAGAGAGAGAGGAGGTTTACTGTTAATGTTCTCATTAAAACTCTCTTGTAAGACATATTTGGTTGATTGTAAATCACAGAATGTTTTGGCAGTGGAACTGTCTTGTAAGGATAGGCCCATCATGTTAGTTATAAACTTTTATAATTCATTTACCAGAGGGTATGAGCTGGAACATCTACAAGATTTAAAGGATTTCCTGGAACATTATGAGGAGGCTAATTCAGATTATTTTGAAATAATATTTCTAGGGGATTTTAACATCCATCAATGTCACTTAAATTGTTTTTCCAAACCAGGAGCAGGGGAATGTAAATGTTTAATTACATTATTTTGAGCACACACCTTCAGGTAATTTGCTCGAGGCTATTTGAGCAAATCTCAATTGATGCTGTCTCCTCCAGTCGGACAATATGGTCCCAGTACCCACTTATGTAGGAAATGGTATGACTACATCTTATTGTCCGCTCCACTAGTTTTGTTTACTGAGGATTTATTGGTCACTTGGTCAAGTTTTAGTGACCATAACCTACTCACTGTTGCTATATTACTTTCTGCTACTAAAGTAGGAGAATCTGCTACCTGTTTGACAAATACTAATATCAGTACTAAAGATCAGGCTCGCAGGTTAAAGTGGGAAAGGATAGCCCCAGATAATTTTTTAACCAATTTATATACAGTTTGTGCCCCTGAAATTAAGTCCTGCTTAGACCCTGATACACAGGATAACTCTATTTTAACAGCCTTCGAGAAATTAACAAAACAGATTCATTCTAAACTCACAATTACTGGTGGGATCAGACGTCAGAAGGCTATAAGATGGTTCAATGGAGTATGCTCAGCATTCCATACAGAGCTTATACTAGCCCTAGAAATAAACCAGAGACAAAACAGAAATTAGGGATAAAAGAAAAGCTTATAAAATAGCAGTCCATGACAGGAAGAAGGAGCTAGAAGCACAAGCCTGGGATGCACTACAACAAGCTATCATATTGAAGGATAGCGCACATTTCTGGTCAGTAGTTAATTGCCCCTTCCTTTCTGAAACTCCTAATTCTAGTATTGATTGTCTAATCCCAGCAGACAAATGGGTATCGCATTTTGGAAACATTTTTAGCGATGTTAACTTGGCAGCAACTAAGGCGTTTAGGGAAGGTGGACAAATTAGTACACCACTTCCCATCAGGGTAGAGGAGGTTTATGAAGCAATCATAACTACAGCTGGCAGAAAGGCCCCAAGCCCCGACGGGGTACCGGCTGATCTATACAAAGCAGATCCAAATGCATGGGCAAGCATCTTAACAAATGTTTTTAATGCCGGATGCTCACATGGTTACCAAATATCGGGGGGGAGAGCAGTTATTGTCCCTATTTTTAAAAAGGGTGCAAGGGATGAGCCCATCTGTTATAGGCCAATCTCACTTTTAGATTCTGCAGCCAAAATTATGGGAAAAGTGATTTTAAATCGTTTAACAACATGGCTGGAAACCGAAATGTCATTTCCCATCTGCAATTTTTGTCTTTAGGCCTGCTAAATGGACCTTGGACCAATGCTTAAATTTACACTTAGCGGTAGGAAAGTACACCATCGCCAACAAAGGAATAATCCATTTGGCATTCAAGGACTTGACGCAAGCATTTGACTGTGTTTACAGATCAAAGTTGTGGTCTATCCTAAGTAAAATGGGTCTCGAACCAGAGCTGGTGGATTTCTTACATGCTATCCACAAGAATAACACAGTGGTTGTCAGATATAACAGCAATGGGGATCTGACAGCCACCCGGGATGCGAAAAGAGGGATCCATCAAGGTTGTATCCTGGCCCCTCGGTTATTCACACTATACATAAATAATCTGGGAGACTCCTTATTACGCATTACAAAGATATTCCTAGATTCGACGACAAGATGATTCCCGCATTATTAAATGTGGATGATACAGTCATATTAGCTAGAACGGCAATGGGCCTCCAATCACTTTTAAATGCTTTTATAGTTTTCATGGATTCCTTAGATTTATCAATACATTTTTAAAAAATCGCACACTATGTCTATTGGCCCCGGAAAGTCCCAAAAAAAGACTAAATTTTACTGCAAAGGGATAGATTTAACAAAGGTCCCATCTTTCCCTTACCTGGGTGTATTTTTTGACGAGAGTGCGTCATGGTGCCCACAAATTATGCAAAAAAAGAATATCCTTGCAAGGGGTACAGGAGCTACATTAAATTTTGCAAAAAACTAGGGACTAAACCCATTGCGGCCCTGACGAAGATATACAAGGAAAAATGCATCCCGATGGCAACCTATGGCAGTGACATCTGGAGATATAAAGAAGGGAAGGCCATTCAGCAGGAGGAAGACACATTCTTACGTAAGGTCCTGACAGTCCCGCACTCCACATCCGCTTATATATTACAAGAAGAATTAGGATGGGTTATATATCAGATCAGATTGCAGTGGCTCCGTTACATAAGAAATTTATATTACCATTACTCAGAGATTGTTATTTTGTCCAAGTTAGGCCAGCCCTACTGTACCTCCAGATGTTAGCTTCCCCCATGGTTTGATTTGGGGTGGCAAGTTTTTTAACAGGAACCATTAGGCGTAGGAAAAAACTGTTTTTTTAACTTTCATATGGTTTTTAATATGTTTTTATTCCGAGGCCCAATATGTGTCATAAACGGGGATTATCCAAATATATGACTTTTCCCTATCATAACTTGCACTTTATACAATGTTTTTGTACTGCATATATAGCAGTCACTGGTATTTTGTATGGTCTCCGAGTAACGCCATGAATGTGAACCATTTTTGCTTTGAGCATATCTCATTAGCATTTTGCACTTCTCAAAAGTCCAGATGTCAGGTTCCCCCATGGCTTGTTTTGGGATTTCAAGTTCTTTTAACAGGAGCCATTAGGTGTAGGGAAAATTGTATTTTAACTGTCATTATGATTTTTTAACAGGGATTATCTTAGTTTATGAGATTGCCCTATTGCATTTTGCACTTTTTTGTATTGTATGTATAGCAGGTCCTGGTATTTCGTATAGTTATCAGGCATGCTATGACTGTGGTCTATTCTGTCTAAAGTACATTTTCCTAGCACTTTGCACTTTATATAAGTCTTTGCGCTTTTATGGATCATAGGCGCAACATAAGCAACGTTTTGTGCTATATTACGTTTGCCCATTTGCACCTACAATTTTGCATTTACATTAGGAATGCTTTTCTTATTAATGAAATGTAGTGTTGTATGTTATGTTTACTTTTATGACGATTGTCGAATAAATCATTCTTGACTGACTGACTTGAACTAGGATGGACTATAATAACATAATTTAGCATGGACACTTAAGATGCAAAGAGTGTGTTTTTCTCAGTGCATAACTGTTGGACCTAGTGTTACCAAGTCACATAGGGTAGCCTGGCCTAGGGTAAGACAGTCAGTTCCTAGAAGTACAAATGTAAATTTTGTGCTCCACCCAGCAGTAACTCAATGCACTTCCACACAAAAACGACACTACACCAAAATTTTGTGGAAAAATATGGACTGGTTTATAAAAATAGTTTTGATTCACTTTGTCTTTTTCACTCCATTATTTCTCCTTATACTTTTTTTTCCTTTAAGCATTTGAAATCACATTGCAAAGTCATATTTTACTTCCTCCGTCAACTTACATATGAGTTCAGCACTACTTTACCCACCAGTATAATAACAGTATTACACAGTAAATAATGAGTGAGCAATTGATTGATGAAATCAACCTATAAAATCCCCTAAGTAAACATAGGCATTCTAAACAGGCAGATGTACGGTGTGAACAGAAGTTTCCTCAGTTGATCCCTTCAGTTATGTAACCACTTAACATTTTAACTTTCTACAGAGAGTTTCTCTAACGCACAGAGTTAGCACCTCCTACAACAATAGATTGCACTCACAAGTGGAGGCTTTCTAATTAAGCGATCCCTGGTTATAATACGCAACACAGATTGGAATTCCTGTCACAGGCAACCTACATCCGGGCGTCAGCACACCCGGTAGGCTGAAGGACCTCACCCTAGCTCTGCCACGTAATAGTCATGCATCCAAACTCCACTGGGTGCCAGGAACGTTCTCCCGCCCCTACTCTCGGTGCTCCCAGTCAGGGGTTAGAAGAAATGAGGGAAGACCTTAGACACCCAACAGTTCCCGCTTCCCTCCTTACTTGTGTCGGGCTTCCGGAGACTGTTTCTGAGTACTGCTCCAGCCCCGAGAATCAGCTTTCCTCAGGGGCCTCTCTCGGTCCCCAACAGCGCTTACCTCGTGGGCCTGTCCATATTTTGCACACACCAGCCCCGGAGAGAGGTCGCACTAGGTCCGCCTCCAGAGCTCGCCCCCAATCCCGCCTCCGGCCGCCTTTGTCGTTTCTCTCACCGGTGGCGCTACCACGCAGGCACGTGAGAGTAGCGGCCCAGAACGGAGGTTGCTCCTACAGCTGGCGCAGGAAGTGGCCCTCCTTTGGGCCTGCGCGATCTTAGGCCCCTCCTGGCTGAGGAAGTAGTCTTTGCCCGGAGAATGCGCAGAAGCGCGCCGCGTCAGCTCGGCTGGCCCCTCACTCCACTCAGCCCCGCCAAATCAGCAGCGCCAACGATCCCCAGCCTGGTCCAACAACGATGGTGACAGGATGAGCGGAACACCCACCAGAGCCCCGATTCTCCTCACCTCAAGCTTCACAGGTGAGGGGGGGTGAAATCTCTGGGTGCTCTCCTTAAACCGGGTGAGGGGTCACAGCTGCGCCAAAGCAGCAGATAGCACACCAGTCAAAGAGGAGGGGGGGTGGAGATGAAGTCTCACGCTTTTGGGCCCCAGTCCCCTATCCTCTACCAGAGTCAAACTAGCCTTCCATACTGGACAGGAGGAAGGGGGTGCTTCTCACTTCTCACCCTCCCCAGCTGGGATCTCCTATGCTTCACCGCTAGCTGGGGTCAGTTGTTACACCCAACTTGAGGTAACTCCCTGTCCAGGGTCAGCAGGTCGGGACTAACTGGGTCAGGTCTACAGGAATGGGGGTGGTGACCCCAGTAAGGAGGCAACCCTAGAAAAGTAGTCCACCCTATGAAGGCCATACCCCTTCCAGACCCACAGCCTATACTCCAGCTGCTCCACTCTGACAAGACAAAATGGTCGCCCTACAGGTGTCCTATTTATACCCCTAGCTCCCAAGGTCCAGAACAAGCCAGAAGGTTCTGGAAGCCTCCTATTCTATCCTATGGGCCCAGTCCCTGAGTTGGCAGTTGTGGCAGTTAATAGCCACCATTTTACATGACCCAAACTTTCCAGTCAGAAAAGGGGCATCTAGGCCTCAGGAAAGAACTATGAGGGTGAAAGAGCATCTATCCCCCAGGACAACACCATAAAAATTCAGTGGACACAAAAAGATTAAAAGGTTATGAGGGGCAAAAAGGGGATAAAATAAATAAAAATTAGGAGGGACTACCCAAAGGCAGACAGGTCTAACACACGTCCCCCCCAGCTGAAAGTGGGGAGAGCTACCCAACCCCTTGGGAGTCCTCATCACTAAGGCGGAAATACCTAGAGAGACCGTCTGCATTGGCGTGGTCCACTCCAGGCCGATGTTCCACCCGGAAGTCCATTCCCTGTAGGGAGCTGGACCATCTCAGCAACTTGGGATTTTCCCCCTTCATTTGCATCAGCCAACGAAGGGGTCGGTGGTCAGTCTGAACCAGGAAGTGCGAGCCAAACAGGTATGGCCGCATCTTCTTCAGAGCCCACACCACCGCAAAAGCTTCCCGCTCAATTGCACTCCACTTCTGTTCCCGGGGAAGCAGTCTCCTGGATAGGAAAACCACAGGCTGATCCAGACCCTCTTCATTGAGTTGTGATAACACTGCCCCAATGCCATGTTCTGATGCATCTGTCTGAACAATGAACTCCTTAGAGAAGTCTGGGGCCCTCAGGACCGGTGCTGCACACATTGCCTGCTTCAATTTCTCAAAGGCTTGCTGACAAGCCTCTGTCCAGACTACCCGTCGAGGTTGTTTCTTTGAGGTAAGCTCTGTGAGGGGCGCTACAATAGTGCCATACCCCTTCACAAAGCGACGGTAGTAACCTGTGACGCCCAGAAAAGCTCGGACCTCAGTCTGGGTCTTGGGGGGTTTCCAGGCCTTGATTGCCTCAATCTTTGCCTGGAGGGGCTGCACTGTTCCCCTACCCACCAAGTGGCCTAGGTACACAACCAACCCCTGCCCAATCTGACATTTGCTGGCCTTGATTGTCAAGCCAGCTTGTTTCAGGGCCTGGAGAACTGCTTGCAAGTGATGCAAATGGTCCTCCCAACTGCTGCTGAAGACAGCAATGTCATCCAGGTAAGCAGTGGAGAAACTCTCCATTCCGGAAAGGACCTGGTTCACCAGCCGCTGAAAAGTGGCAGGGGCGTTCTTGAGCCCAAAGGGCATCACACAGAACTGGAAGTGTCCCTCAGGCATGGAGAAAGCTGACCTTTCCTTTGCTCCATCTGTAAGGGAGATCTGCCAGTACCCTGAAGTGAGGTCAAAGGTACTCAAGTATTCATCCGCCCTAGGGATCGGATGAGCATCAGTTTTGGTAACTGAGTTCAGTCCCCGGTAATCCACACAGAACCTCAGTTCTGGAGTGGTGCCTGGTGGAGCTGCTTTTGGCACTAGAACCACCGGACTGGACCAAGGGCTAGTGGAAGGTTCAATAACTCCTAGCTCCAGCATCTTGGTAACCTCACCGTGGATGCTGGCCTTCACCTTGTCTGACAGTCGGTAGGTCTTTGACTTCACTGGTGGGCTGTCTCCTGTGTCCACATCATGGGTACACAGGTGGGTCCTTCCCGGGACAAGGGAGAACAACGTAGAGTACTGCTCCAGTATCTGGCGGCAGTCCTCCCGCTGTTCAGGAGTGAGGGTTGAGGAGAGAATCACTCCCTCCACCGACCCATCCTTTTCCTGAGATGAAAACAAATCTGGGAGAGGTTCACTTTCCGCTTCCTCTCCTCCATCAGTCACCATCATCAAGATGACCTTGGGCCTCTCATGGTGGGGTTTGAGGCGATTAGCATGTAGCACCCGTAGGGGCTGTCGAGGGGTCTTAAGGTCCACCAGATATGTGGCCTTACCCTTCTTCTCTAACACCTCAAAGGGGCCTGTCCAGCGATCCTGGAGGGCACTTAGCTCTCCAGGCTCCATCACCCACACCTTCTGGCCAGGCTCCAACTCCACCGGGTGAGCGTTGTGGTCATACCACTCCTTCATTACCGCTTGGCTGGCCACCAAGTTGTCAGAAGCTTGCTTCCACAACTTCGCCATTTGGCTCCTGAAGGCCAGCATGTAGCTCACCACATCCTGGGGAGGCTTCCTGGGAGACTTTTCCCATCCATCCTTCACCAGGCTGAGAGGTCCGCGTACAGGATGCCCATACAGAAGCTCGAAGGGGCTGAAGCCCACTCCCTTCTGTGGCACTTCCCTGTAGGAAAATAGCAAACAGGGTAGGAGGACGTCCCATTTCCTCCGCAGGCTTTCAGGGAGACTTCTGATCATGCCCTTCAAGATCTTGTTGAACCTTTCTACCAGTCCATTTGACTGGGGGTGATAGGGTGTGGTGAACCGGTAGGTCACTCCACACTCCTTCCACATTGCCCGCATATACGCTGACATGAAGTTGGTCCCCCTTTCAGACACAACTTCTTTGGGGAAACCCACTCGGGTGAAGATCCCCATCAATGCCCTAGCCACAACAGGTGCAGTGACAGTCCTCAGAGGAATTGCCTCTGGGTACCGCGTGGTGTGATCCACCAGAACCAGGATAAACCTGTGACCAGCTGTTGTTGGTGGATCCAATGGCCCCACAATGTCGATGCCCGCCCTTTCAAAAGGGGTGCTAACGACAGGTAGTGGTTCCAGGGGATCTTTCAGCTTCACTCCTGTTTTCCCACTGGCTTGACAGGATACACATGTCCGACAGTAGGTGTCGGACGCCACTTTCATCTGAGGCCAGTAAAAGTGGGGGACAAGCCGGGCAAAGGTCTTGTCCTGACCTAAGTGTCCTGCCAAGGGAATCTCATGAGCCAGTTCCAACAGAAAGGCTCGGTATCGTTGAGGGACTACTTGAAGAGCCGGGTAAAGGTACCTTGGGTTCACTGTAGAGGAGTCCGTCCTCCCAGTAAATGTGGTAATGCCCTGCAACGTTCCCTGCTGCCTGGGCTTCGGCCTGTCGCCTCAGTCCCTCAAGGGTAGGGCACTCCTTCTGGCCCTTACAGAACTCTCCCTGGTAGGCCCTCCCTCCACATGCCACTCAGCAGGGATGGGTAGGTCCTCCAGGGAAACTACTTCCCCCTCCACGGACTCCTGGCTCACCACCGCAGGTGGCCGATCTGTCACATGGGGCGTGGAAGCCGAAGCAGGCTTCTCCCGTCTTCGGGTCTGTCCCTTTTTGGCAGCGGGATGGGCCATTGTTCCAGGCTCCAACCCAGGCGAACTCCCTCTCCGGGCAGTCGCAGACCTTGTGCTTACACAGGCCCAGTCAGGTGTACCCAGCATCTCTGAATGAGTCCGGTATTCCACCTCTCTCCAAGCATTGTGCTCCATGTCATTCCCCAGCAGGCAATCGACTGGCACAGCAGGGCTTACGGCAACTCGAAGTGAACCTGCAACCCCTTCCCACTCAAAGGGAACCTCGGCCACAGGGTAGTGGCCCATTCTGCCGTCAGCCATCGCGGCAGGGTGGAGTACATTGGGAATCACCTGCTCTGGAGACACCAGTTGACTCCTTACCATAGTCATACTGGCTCCTGTATCTCTCAGAGCCTCCCCTCTCTGGCCATTGATGGTGATCCATTGCCCATACTTGGCAGTATTTGGGGGCACCTGGATCTTAGGAACCATCTCCCGATCTCCCAGGGACACTAAGGTGACACCCGCCCACTCACCCCCCTTATCTAAGGGCAACTCCTCCCCGAGCGCTACACTAGCTACTCCCGGGGCTTTTCCTCCGGTGGGAGGGGATGGTCTCTTTGGGCATTTGACATCTCCTTTATAATGTCCAACACCACCACACTCAAAGCAGTGGACAACCCTTGGCTGCTGGCTTTGGCCAGGATGAGGGTTTCTGGGCGGGTTAGCCTTAGGGGTGAAACCTGTTCCCTTTCCCTGGAAACTGTTTTGGGGACCTTTAGAGAACTCCCGCTTTTTCTCTCCCCCCTCCTTCGTCTGGGGGGCGCCCTGTCTGACCCTTTGGGAATCCCCTCCAGTGCCCTTTGAGGACACCCGGGTACTTGCCCAGATGTCCGCCTCCTCTGCAAGCTTCCGGGGGTTGGTCAGCTTGCTGTCCACCAGGTGTTGGCGCAGCTCGGGAAAACATTTCTCGAGTAGATGCTCTTTAAGAAAAAAGTCATATAACCCCTCATAGTTCTTCACCTCGCTGCCCTGTACCCAGCCCTCCAATGCCTTCCTTGCATAGTCCAGGAAATCCACCCAGTTTTGGGTGCTTAACTTGGGGCTCCCCCTGAACTTTTGGCGATACGTTTCCAGGGTTAGCCCAAACTTTTTGATTAACGCTAACTTCATGGTGTGGTAGTGGGTCTGCTCCCCCTGTTCCAGGGCCAATAATGTGTCCCGACCTGTGGGAGGCATATACTTATATAACCCACCCCCACAGTGTTTCTCCTGGATCCCATGGGCTCTTAAAGAGACCTCATAGGCAGCCAGCCACTTGGCAATGTCATCCCCTTGGCTATAGCTGGCAACTATGTCTTTAGGTAGGTAGGGTCTGGACTCCCTGGTGGGTTCTCTTGTTTCGCTGCCACCATTCGGAGAGTTGGAGGGTCCTAATTGTAGGGCCTTGAGTTCTAGCTCTCTTAGTTTTATCTCATGAGCCATCCTCTGTTCCTCCCTCCCCTGTTCCAATTTGGCTAATTCCAACTTTAATTGTCCTTTCTCCCTCCTGTCCATTAGTTCAGCTTCGGTCAAGCTTCCTCCGGAGACACTACTACCCTTCCTTGAGTAGGTCATCGGTCCTGGAAGTAGGTTTCCCATCTCAGGATGGAACAATCCCTCTACCCCTATGACTGTGTCCCGATCCGTCCCCTCTTCCTCCTCCTTCTCTTCTCCATGTGCTGCCACCCAAGCCCTCAAACTGGTCTGGAGTTCCCCCTTCTTGGCACCACGCTTAAAAAACACTCCCATCTTTTGACAAAAGTCCCTAAGCTGGGCTGCAGAATAAGTTTCCAGTTCTTCCAGAGCAAATTCCATTTTGCTAAAGAGCTATGTAGGGACAAGCACACAAAAAGAATAGATTCACAAGGGGCAATTTGAAGCTACCTCCACCCACCACCAGGAATGAATTTAGAAAAAACAAAAGTAGTAATTTGGAAGTCCGCCAGGAGAAAACTCCTGGTGTAGGTCAGTGAAATACACTGAGTTACTGCAGAGTAGTCGCAACCACAGTTCTCATCCCACCGCTAGACTCCAATCATGTTGGACCTAGTGTTACCAAGTCACATAGGGTAGCCTGGCCTAGGGTAAGAAAGTCAGTTCCTAGAAGTACAAATGTAAAGTTTGTGCTCCACCCAGCAGTAACTCAATGCACTTCCACACAAAAACGACACTACACCAAAATTTTGTGGAAAAATATGGACTGGTTTATAAAAATAGTTTTGATTCACTTTGTCTTTTTCACTCCATTATTTCTCCTTATACTTTTTTTTTCCTTTAAGCATTTGAAATCACATTACAAAGTCATATTTTACTTCCTCCGTCAACTTACATATGAGTTCAGCACTACTTTACCCACCAGTATAATAACAGTATTACACAGTAAATAATGAGTGAGCAATTGATTGAGGAAATCAACCTATACAATCCCCTAAGTAAACATAGGCATTCCAAACAGGGAGATGTACGGTGTGAACAGAAGTTTCCTCAGTTGATCCCTTCAGTTATGTAACCACTTAACATTTTAACTTTCTACAGAGAGTTTCTCTAACGCACAGAGTTAGCACCTCCTACAACAATAGATTGCACTCACAAGTGGAGGCATTCTAATTAAGCGATCCCTGGTTATAATACGCAACACAGATTGGAATTCCTGTCACAGGCAACCTACATCCGGGCGTCAGCACACCCGGTAGGCTGAAGGACCTCACCCTAGCTCTGCCACGTAATAGTCATGCATCCAAACTCCACTGGGTGCCAGGAACGTTCTCCCACCCCTACTCTCGGTGCTCCCAGTCAGGGGTTAGAAGAAATGAGGGAAGACCTTAGACACCCAACAGTTCCCGCTTCCCTCCTTACTTGTGTCGGGCTTCCGGAGACTGTTTCTGAGTACTGCTCCAGCCCCGAGAATCAGCTTTCCTCAGGGGCCTCTCTCGGTCCCCAACAGCGCTTACCTCGTGGGCCTGTCCATATTTTGCACACACCAGCCCCGGAGAGAGGTCGCACTAGGTCCGCCTCCAGAGCTCGCCCCCAATCCCGCCTCCGGCCGCCTTTGTCGTTTCTCTCACCGGTGGCGCTACCACGCAGGCGCGGGAGAGTAGCGGCCCAGAACGGAGGTTGCTCCTACAGCTGGCGCAGGAAGTGGCCCTCCTTTGGGCCTGCGCAATCTTAGGCCCCTCCTGGCTGAGGAAGTAGTCTTCGCCGGAGAATGCGCAGAAGGGCGCCGCGTCAGCTCGGCTGGCCCCTCACTCCACTCAGCCCCGCCAAATCAGCAGCGCCAACGATCCCCAGCCGGGTCCAACAACGATGGTGACAGGATGAGCGGAACACCCACCAGAGCCCCGATTCTCCTCACCTCGGGCTTCACAGGTGAGGGGGGGTGAAATCTCTGGGTGCTCTCCTTAAACCGGGTGAGGGGTCACAGCTGCGCCAAAGCAGCAGATAGCACACCAGTCAAAGAGGAGGGGGGGTGGAGATGAAGTCTCACGCTTTTGGGCCCCAGTCCCCTATCCTCTACCAGAGTCAAACTAGCCTTCCATACTGGACAGGAGGAAGGGGGTGCTTCTCACTTCTCACCCTCCCCAGCTGGGATCTCCTATGCTTCACCGCTAGCTGGGGTCAGTTGTTACACCCAACTTGAGGTAACTCCCTGTCCAGGGTCAGCAGGTCGGGACTAACTGGGTCAGGTCTACAGGAATGGGGGTGGTGACCCCAGTAAGGAGGCAACCCTAGAAAAGTAGTCCACCCTATGAAGGCCCTACCCCTTCCAGACCCACAGCCTATACTCCAGCTGCTCCACTCTGACAAGACAAAATGCTCGCCCTACAGGTGTCCTATTTATACCCCTAGCTCCCAAGGTCCAGAACAAGCCAGAAGGTTCTGGAAGCCTCCTATTCTATCCTATGGGCCCAGTCCCTGAGTTGGCAGTTGTGGCAGTTAATAGCCACCATTTTACATGACCCAAACTTTCCAGTCAGAAAAGGGGCATCTAGGCCTCAGGAAAGAACTATGAGGGTGAAAGAGCATCTATTCCCCAGGACAACACCATAAAAATTCAGTGGACACAAAAAGATTAAAAGGTTATGAGGGGCAAAAAGGGGATAAAATAAATAAAAATTAGGAGGGACTACCCAAAGGCAGACAGGTCTAACAATAACCTAATGTGTGACTATTCCCTAAAAGGAAAACAGGGGGTCTGTGAACTAGCGCCGGGCATTTCTCTAAATTTGTTGATATATATATATATATATATGCTCCTTCCGCGGAGTAAAACGCATCATGGAGAACACTGGTTCGATGATTGTTGAATAAATCCACACCACTGCTCACACGATTTGGTGTATTGATGGCTTGTTATTGAAGATCGTGATTTGGTTTGGGGAAGAGGTCCGCACCTGCTGAGTTCCGCATTGATAGCGGACAGGACTGCTTTTTTGATATATATATATATATATTCACTGAAAAAACCATAGGTTATAGACCATATATAGTTAGGAATTAGCATTTACAAAACCTTGAAAATTCACTGAAAAAACCATAGGTTATAGACCATATATAGTTAGGAATTAGCATTTACAAAACCTTGAAAATTCACTGAAAAAACCATAGGTTATAGACCATATATAGTTAGGAATTAGCATTTAGAAAACCTTATTTTACTCACACAAAACCATTGAAATTCCATATATAGTTAGTTGCACTAACTATATATCGCGCACCGCAATCCACTGCTGATGATGTCACATATTACATCATTCATGACATGGTCAGTGACATCACTGATGACATCACTGATGACATCTCAAATGACATCACTGATGACATCACTGATGACATCATCCAGTGACTGTGTGTTTCTGTAAAGTTTAAATATGTTTTACATATTGAAGAATGAGTAGATGTAGAAGTGTCTGGATGAAGGATTTAGTAGGTGCGTGACTGACTGTATGAGTGAGTGATTAAATGTGTCTCACTGAGTGCATGGGTTAGTGACTAAACTGTCTTAATTTGTGCATCATTATGTCTGTTGTTCTGTAAACTGCTGCATGTGTTGATCAGTAGCTATATGAGTAGCTATATGGGTTATTGATTGATTGCCCAAGTATTTGTATGGGAGACTGAGTGTGTGTGTGGCTGGCTGGGAGGTGTGTGACTCTGTGCAGATCAATGTGTACTTGTATCAATGATTGTATAAGAGAGTAATTATGTGTTAGTATATGTTTCAAAATGTAAGGTGCTCTATGTTTAACTGTATAGATTAGAAAATGGAAGTGTGATTGATTCTTTACAGGACTGACTAGGTGTGTGAGTAACTCCATGATTAAGTGACAGAGTGTGAGAGTCTGTATAGGTGTATGAGTGCATATGATAGTGTTGTAAAGATGAGTGATTGTATGTATGAATGATTGTATGGGTAAATGAGTGAATGTGTGTGTAAACATAGGAATCACTGAGTGCGTATGTAGTAACTAGTATTGGTGTGTCAATGGTTTCAAAAATTATACTCTGTATTTAACACTGGGTGTAACAGAGGTTATATTAAAGTGTGAGGAGATGCATTGTATTGTCACATGAATGATATCATCAGTGATGTGGTCATTGATGTCAAATGAGATGTCATCAGTGATGTCATCAGTGATGTCATTTGAGATGTCATCAGTGATGTCATCAGTGATGTCACTGACCATGTCATGAATGATGTAATATGTGACATCATCAGCAGTGGATTGCGGGTGCGCGATATATAGTTAGTGCAACTAACTATATATGGAATTTCAATGGTTTTGTGTGAGTAAAATAAGGTTTTCTAAATGCTAATTCCTAACTATATATGGTCTATAACCTATGGTTTTTTCAGTGAATTTTCAAGGTTTTGTAAATGCTAATTCCTAACTATATATGGTCTATAACCTATGGTTTTTTCAGTGAATTTTCAAGGTTTTGTAAATGCTAATTCCTAACTATATATGGTCTATAACCTATGGTTTTTTCAGTGAATTTCAATGGTTTTTTAATAGCAAATATCATAAGCTGTCGAATGTCAAGTACGTGGTAAGTAAAAACATTTTTGTGTTTATGCACACTGATCTGCTTTGATTGCTGCCCCCCACCCCTCATTTCTATTAGGAGTACTCTCTCTTTGCAGATAGTGAAGGGTAGTTAACGCAGCCCTTTGCCCCCTTTGTAATCCGTCGTGCCTGCTTCTCTCTCCATTTGATTGATTGTTCTCTTTGGTTCATTCTCTATTTACAAACAAGCACAGAGTCGCAATACTCTGTTTAGTCTTTGCAGATAGCGAAAAATCGTGTAAAAAAACAAAAGGAATCGAGCAAAATCAGTAGGCCACTAATGGGATCTCTTTTGACCTCGCTAAAATAGAAACATTAGGAACAACCTGTTGAAAATAGCAATGCGTATGTATATAAGCGGCGTTCATTTGTGTTCACAGTACCCCTTGTTGATTGTTTCAATCGAGCATTGAATTGTTCGAAGTTAATTCTCTTAAGGATCTTCTCTACCTGCAAACGAGGAAGAATAGGAATATTCTATCTCCCTTTGCAGATAGTGAAGGGTAGGTAACGCAAGCCTTTAACACGTCGTACCTATTTCATTCCTCATTGATTGATTGATTGTCCGAACATTGACTGTTTGGGAATTAGTTCTTTTTGGAGGTATTCCCTGTTTGCAAATAAACGTAGGAAAATCTTTGCAAGTAGTGAAAGGGTACGTAATGCGAACCGTTCTCCCCCGTTGTAATCTGTCATGCCTATCTACTCCCCACTGATTGATGCACCTTTTTCACCCGGACCATTTACTAGAGATACGTCATCTGGCCCGACCAGAGAGCACCCCTAGTGAAAAGGACATATGCAATAATAACGAAGTGATCACTGTATCCTGTTAACAGAAACTTTACCATGAAACAACCTGGAAAGAAAAAAATAGGAAAACGAAAATCAGTAGGCCACTGATGAACATGAACTTTTATTAAACAACGAACAAAGAAACGATAACATAACGTAATGATAAAACCTATTAATGTCCTAGAAACAAGAAAACGTTAAAATATGCCAGTGGTGAGAGACCAGAAAAACAGTAAGAGAAACCAAATCACCCCTCGCTGTCCCACCGCCTGCCACGCCAAAAAAATCGATAGACTAGGGAAAATGCAAGTCAGTAGAACATCCACCCCCACTCTGGAAACTTCCAAGGTGGGGCAGGGTTCCGGCTACGCCCAGCCGGGAGCAGCCCATATAAGGCAGGTCCTGCTGCCACGCCTCGGCCAGGAGATCCTAACGTAGGGTGTAGCCGAAGGAGAGGCCGAGGCCAGCGGGACCCGGCCAGGGGATTGCCTTTACAACGCTGAACAGTTGCAGGGGGGGGGAATGTCTCCTCGACCCTCCCCTCTCTCTCCCAGTCCGGCCGCGGTGGCCCTTGAGAGTTGCAGGTAGTCCCGCCACATGCTCTTCCGGTCCGACCACCAACGGTCGGGGGGCCGAGGCCGACGGGATCCGGCTGCAGCCGATAAACCAAGAAACCCGTTCATGGGGCCAGAGCCAGGGGCGTCCGGCCGACATCCACCGGAAGCCCGGCCCGAAGACGGACGGGACACTTCTTTCTTTTATAATGGCTGCGACAACACTGGGGGGGGATGTCTTGCACATGCCTCCGACCCCCCCCTCGTCCTCATCGCCTGGTCCGGCCATAACAAATCTCAAGCGAGACGCCGTGGGGTGCACTGGGAGGGAGAGACGGTGCGAACAGGCCTCTCCCGCCTCCCCAGGTGGAGACTTCCCAGCTGCACCCTCAGCGCTCCAGGCGCCCGGAAAACGGTTCTTCCACTGTGGCCATGCTGCAACGTCTCGCCCGGCAGGGTGGAGCCCGTCCGCTCATGTGACCCCGCGATCGCCGGTAGCTGCCGAACTCTCAAAATGGCGGTCGACCTGGCAAGAGCGGGCCCAGCATAAAGAAATGGCCCGGTCACTGGTTGACTCCACCACCGTAGTCCTCCACGACCTTGAAGATTCTAGAGGAGCCGCGGGAGTCTCCGACCCCCGATGGGGAATGACTGCCATGATCGCCCGTGGAGTGACGAAACTGTATCCGCGGGACGTCGGCGCTCCCATGCTGGCGCCAGCCTCACTTTGAATTACTAGCATCCTGCAGACCTCACTTCCGGTGAAAGCACAGTGTGACCCGGTAGGAAAAATTATTGCACCCCCTCCCCTTTTTGACTGATAGTTCAAACCACCGATCCTTTCCTTTGCCCTTTTAACGGAACTTTGGACTGCCTCCCCCTCTTTTACATTTTCTAGAGAAAACAAAACATTAACCACTACATTAGCATAGCAGTTGACACCAGAACTGTTTTCAAATTGAAAACCAACAACATCTTCAACAGAATCCTTTTTGTTTCTGCTGTGACCCTGCTACAGCACAGGCATTGTCCCCAGCAGTAATTCTGCAATGCCGGTAAGAATAGCTGTGGTGCCTACTGGACTCATTCACCCCCGCGGCGCCCCACGCCGTTTTTTGCTGGGCGGCAACTTACTAGACATCACTTTCGTGCCATCTAGATTTCAGCGCGTTCTGCTGCCTTGGAACTATTCGCACAACAGACCGCTACTGACAAGAATATTTCATTATTGGTGCTGTCAATTTCAATAAATCTATTGGATAATTAAAAAGAAATTGCCACGGTCTCTTCGTTGTTTAAATGTTTTTACTGTTTTTGTTTTGTTGTATATATTTATATGTTATTAAAGTTTTATATTCCTACTACTTTGTTGGAGTGCTATATATTTTTAATGTGACACATAATTGTAAAAACTTTGATGTACAAAGAGTCATTCCTGGAATCTTCCGCTTCAGGCTCGGTCCCCTCCCCAATCACAATACAGGATGGTTTTCAGATAGTAGGAACACGTGTGGTGTGACGGATCTCATCGGGTGTGGGCCTTGATCTACTATAACTCCTTTGAAGAGGGGTGATTCTTTACAGCTGGGGCCATAAACTACATCTGCAGGGCTAGCTGATAGCCTGGACAATCGGACACAGAGAAAGAGGAGTGTCAGAGGGTGCGGTAGTGAATAGGGCGAAAGGGAGGTGTCGGGCGGGCACAGAGTGTGATTCTCAGGGAAGAGCAGCGCAGATGGGGGGAGGTTTATTGCCCATGCATAAGACAGAGAGCGGTGGTGACCAGTGCCTAGGGAAGATGCTTGCGTGGGTGAGGAGCCATGCTACGAATCGACAGCGTGCAGAGAGTGGGTCTGGTCAAGACATCTAAAATGGCTGCCGTGCACGACAAAAGTGTGGCATTTCAAAAAAGGCAAGATGGCGCAGACAATGTTTTTCAACACTTCCTCATTTCCTTCGAATCGAACGTTAACAGACGTTGGGGCATATTACCAAAGTTAAGCGATATTTATCGCTAACGATGCTTACCAACCAATTTTTTACCACTAAGCATCGTCAGAAATTATCGAAGATAAACCTTACTATTATCAAGGTTTATCGCAAATGCGATAATAAACGGCCGCAATGCATGAATATCGCTAAAAACTCAGCGATATTCATGCATTACCGAGCTAATGCTCTTAGCCATGTTATCCACCTCCCATTGGATAACATGGCTAAGAACTGCTCAGGGCAGGTGTTACTTTTTGGAGATATTCGCGCTTAGCGCGAATATCTCCAAAAGTTGGTAATAGGAGATAGATATCTTGCATGTTGTAATGCAAGTTATTGTGGTATATGGAACTCATACCATAATCTCTCAGGAAAGCAGAAACTGATCCTTTTGGGACCGCCTAAAAAGGCCTAGGGGGTGAGGAGTACTCTACTTTGCCCCCTTTTCACGTTCCGAACTATTTTATTTTACTCTCTTCTGTAATTACACAAAATAGCAGCGATAAGATGCATCGGAGACACACAGTGAGAGAAAGGAGGCCGGAGATGAAGAAGACATGTCAAATACACATTGGAGATAATATAGTGGCAGAAGGGAAGTAAATATGAGTAAACTTACCATGTAACATAAAAATGTTGCACTCTATACTATAAGTCTCATTTTATACTACAATCACTTCGCTACAACCTCATGAATTAAAAATAAAAATGAATAATGTCTCAAACAATTTTTGAATTCTAAATATAAATTTATTCTTCAGAATTTTCTAAATTTGAAAGAACTAGTAACATGTCCTCATCAGCAATGTCCTCATTAAAAGTCTCCAATGATGATTCTTGTAACTCTATGGTCTCCAAACACTCGATAAATTCGCCATCAAGAGATTGATCAAAAAAATCATTCAAGTCATCTCCTCCTTGTGACAATATTTCATTATTGGTGCTGTCAATTTCAATCAATGTAGTGGAATCATTCAAGTCATCTCCTCGTGACAATATTTCATTATTGGTGCTCTCAATTTCAATCAATGTAGTGGAATCATTCAAGTCATCTCCTCCTTGTGACAATATTTCATTATTGGTGCTGTCCATTTCAATCAATCTAATGGAATCATACAAGCCATCTCCTCCTTGTGACAATATTTCATTATTGGTGCTCTCAATTTCAATCAATGTAGTGGAATCATTCAAGTCATCTCCTTGTGACAATATTTCATTCTTGGTGCTGTCCATTTCAATCAATCTAATGGAATCATACAAGTCATGTCCTCCTTGTGACATTATTTCATTATTGGTGCTCTCAATTTCAATCAATGTGTTGGACAATTCAAAAGAAATTGCCACGGTCTCTTCATTGTGAGCCATTTTATTTTGAAATTGCTTGCTGTAAATTGCAGAAAAAAATAATCACTTTCATTTATCGTTTTTAGTAATACATAATATAAAACTAACTTTATCAAGTATTTAGTATAACAGAAGGACTGCAAATAAATAACAGAAAACATTTTTCAAATTATCTTCAAGTGTACAACATAGTTCCCCTTACAAATTAACAACTCACCTTTTTAAAAGTAGCAGAAGTGTTAGTACTGTGTAAATCAAACACCAGAAATTCACCACCAAAAATTCCTCACAAATGTACCTCAGACAGTAGTATCACAAAATGGCTGTGGTTTCCTCTCATTTGACATATATACATAACCAATTAACTTTCATCACACACAAATACAAAACCAAAGTAACATTTTAATTGGTTCTAAATTTCAACACTTTCAAATGTGTTTTCCCCATGCAATTTTCCATAGGACATTTACATACGTCTACAGCCTGAATGGCTGAACGGAATTACACCAAACTTGGCAAAATGGTACATCAAACCTAAGAGGTCAGGAAGGATCTACTATGCCCCCTTATGGTCATTTCCCCCTTCGCTTTGGCCTCCTCTTGTCTCTCAATCCTACCGAGGGACAAGATGGCGGCCGCTACGGACTGTTTGGAATGTTGACAGACGCCGGAGAACCAATCAGCTTCGCAAAGCTCCGTAACGCGAAAAGTACGCGAAGCGGAGCGCTGTTACAGATATATATCTTTTTTTGAACGTTAATTTCTCAAAATCCACTGGAGCACATATATTGAGACCTAGCAAAGGCACATCGGGCTACCAGTCCCTAATATTTTGCCAAGTTTCGTGCAAATCCATTCAGCCGTTTGATTATTATTATTTTGTTTTTTTTTTGCCCCGCGGGGCCCTTTTAAAACCTCCACATCAAACCTAGGGGGTCAGCGAGGATCTACTATGCCCCCTTATAGTTATTTCCCCCTTTGTTTTGACCTCCTCTTGTCTCTCGATCCTACCGAGAGACAAGATGGCGGCCGCTACGGACTGTTTGGAATGTTGACAGACGCCGGAGAACCAATCAGCTTCGCTTCACAAAGCTCCGTTGCGCGAAAAGTCCGCGAACCAGAGCGCTGCCCGGTCCGCTGTTACAGATATATATCTTTTTTTAAACGTTAATTTCTCAAAATCCACTGGAGCACATATATTGAGACCTACAAAAGGCACATCGGGCTACCAGTCCCTACAATTTTGCCAAGTTTCGTGCAAATCCATTCAGCCGTTCGGGCTAAAAGTGAGGCCAACCGCCCTATGGAAAACTCAATGTTAAAAACACGTTTTGGGACCCCCCTTTTTTCTCGGCCCCCCCTTGACGAACCCCCCCCAAATTTTCAAGGGCTGCTCAGAAACAAAATGTGCCATTTTCCTGAAAATTTCAGCCAATTCCGTCCACAAACGCCAAAGTTATTAGACATAGAATTTTCAAAAAACCCATAGAGAAAAAATCCTAACTATATATACCTACTGGCGACCGCCAGTAGGTAATATATATATATATATTCACTGAAAAAACCATAGGTTATAGACCATATATAGTTAGGAATTAGCATTTACAAAACCTTGAAAATTCACTGAAAAAACCATAGGTTATAGACCATATATAGTTAGGAATTAGCATTTACAAAACCTTGAAAATTCACTGAAAAAACCATAGGTTATAGACCATATATCGTTAGGAATTAGCATTTAAAAAACCTTATTTTACCCACACAAAACCATTGAAATTCCATATATAGTTAGTTGCACTAACTATATATCGTGCACCCGCAATCCACTGCTGATGATGTCACATATTACATCATTCATGACATGGTCAGTGACATCACTGATGACATCACTGATGACATCTCAAATGACATCACTGATGACATGACTGATAACAACATCCAGTGATTTTTTGTTTCTGTAAAGTTTAAATATGTCTTACATATTGAAGAATGAGTGGATGTGTAAGTGTCTGGACGAAGGATTTAGTAGGTGCATGACTGACTGTATGACTGAGTGATTAAATGTGTCTCACTGAGTGCATGGGTTAGTGACTAAACTGTCTTAATTTGTGCATCATTATGTCTGTTGTTCTATAAACTGCTGCATGTGTTGATCAGTAGCTATATGAGTAACTATATGGGTTATTGATTGATTGCCCAAGTATTTGTATGGGAGACTGAGTGTGTGTGTGGCTGGCTGGGAGGTGTATGACTCTGTGCAGATCAATGTGTACTTGTATCAATGATTGTATAAGAAGTTAAGTATGTGTTAGTATATGTTTGAAAATGTAAGGTGCTCTATGTTTAACTGTATAGACAAGAAAATGGAAGTGTCATTGATTCTTTACAGGACTGACTAGGTGTGTGAGTAACTCCATGGATGAGTGGCAGACTGTGAGTGTCTGTATAGGTGTATGAGTGCATATGATAGTGTTGTAAAGATGAGTGATTGTATGTATGAATGATTGTATGGGTGAATGAGTGAAGGTGTGTGTAGACGTAGGAATCAGTGAGTGCGTATGTAGTAACTAGTATTGGTGTGTCAATGGTTTCAAAAATTATACTCTGTATTTAACACTGGGTGAAACAGAGGTTATATTAAAATGTGAGGAGATGCATTGTATTGTCACATGAATGATATCATCAGTGATGTGGTCATTGATGTCAAATGAGATGTCATCAGTGATGTCATCAGTGATGTCATTTGAGATGTCATCAGTGATGTCATCAGTGATGTGACTGACCATGTCATGAATGATGTAATATGTGCAGATAGTGAAAGGTAGTTAACGCAGGCCTTTGCCCCCGTTGTAATACATCGTGCCTGCTTCTCTCTCCATTTGATTGATTGTTATCCAAGCATTTACTGTTTTAGAATTGGTTCTCTTTGGTTCATTCTCTATTTACAAACAAACACAGAGTCGCAATACTCTGTTTAGTCTTTGCAGATAACGAAAAATCGTGTAAAAAAACAAAAGGAATCGAGCAAAATCAGTAGGCCACTAATGGGATCTCTTTTTGACCTCGCTAAAATAGAAACATTAAGAACAACCCCTCATGACAAATACGAAACTAGTGAGATGAACTGAACTCCACACCATGATGGCTGCAATACAGCTCGGCTCCGCCACCCACCCCGCCCAAAATAACGATAAAGAGCGGCTGCCATGATTGCTCGCGGAATGGCCACGACGGAGCTACGAAATGGTGGTGCTCTCATGCTAACGCCAGCTTCAGTCTGAAACATCCAGAAACACTGTAGACTACCAATTCGATCAGTTCCGGTAGCGCCCGAATGTAACCCGGTAGAGAAGAACTAGCCCTCCCCTCTTTGACTGATGGTTCTTGTTGCCTGTCCCTTCTGTTGTCATTTAACAGAACTATTTAGCCTGCTGAAAGGGGTTGTGTTCCGACCGCTGGTTGGTGGAGACATTTTGACTATATTCTGGACCTGCGTTGTCGCGTAATGCGTCATATGACGCGCCGCGTTAGCGCATCCGGAAGTCATCCGGGGCGCGACGCGCAGCGCATAACGTAAGCATAACAGGTCATGTGACTTGTTAATAAAACTTTTCATTGGTTCATTTTACTTTTCTTATTCTAATGATGAAAGGCTTGGTCATATGACCTAAAAATTACGCTTTTTATTACTTCCGAACATTATTTTTTCTTAAATATATGTTATAATGTTCCAGGCTAATGTACTTTCCCGGAAAATTTACAACTGTCCTGCAAGTAAAATATATTCTTTTTTCGAGAAAAAGGGCGTTTCTTCGTCCCGTGACGGAGCCGTTGAGCAAAAGAGGGTCGACCTGCTGTCTTAGTCGCCGATACGCCTGAATATGAGATTCTTATCGATCACTTTATGTTGCAGGAGTAGAAAACACAACAGCCCTTGACCATTTATCTTTACTGCGTTCCTGCGTATTATACCTTTTACCCTTCATGTAATTGGTCTGCTTTATTTCACTTGCCTTTTAATGATTCTAAAACAGTGACTATTATTAAAAACTTTACCAATGTATATACTACTACCATGTTTTCTTTTAAAAACCTTTATTGTGAAAATTTCATTATACAAATACGAGCCTATAACCACGTGGGCCGGCCACGGAGCAAACTGTAATCGTATATGATGAGTAGACATTTACACTGTAGAGGAACGTAACGGGCGGGCCATTAGGTTGCAAGAACTAAGGTGTCTAACAGTTGCGGAATCGGTGGACGTACATTTTATAATTAAAATACGACAGGGCCAGTTACAATAAAATTATCTAGATATACATTTGCGGGCAAGTACCATGCGTGACGTTAATTCGAACTTTCAATAGTACAGTAATCAATAACACATCAGAACTTAATATCAATAGGGATGTCGAAATACTCAATCAATTCTCGTCCCCGCCCGCCATGTGCTTCAAAACTGCATACGTATCTCGTGATTTCAAGGTTCTGCAACCAGTACACAACAAGGAGTTACGAGTCCCATTTATTCCGGCGCCATTTTGGGCGAGGACGGGCAGGTCCAGGATATAGTCAAAATGTCTCTACCAACCATCGACTATGATGATGTTCATATGCTGTATTTATAGAGTAACACTCATCTGTCCACATGAAATTAATTTGCCACAATCTAAACATGTCATTTTAATCTTTCCAAAGTTCTTCTAAATATTTGGGACCGTTTCCCTTGCCTCTGATGCTGTCAGTGCCACTTCTTTGATGAATGTACTGGCAGGTCGGGGGTTCTCCTCCAAATCTCTCTTTTATGCAGCACTATAATTAATTGGTGCCACCTCTCCATATGACGATGCATGGTATAGTTACCATAACTATATATTTTTTCGGTTCCTCTGGAGAGTACATCGTGGCAGATGAAGCGTATAACGTACCGGGCATTTACCTTTTTTTGCATGTAGAGGAAAGGAAAAAAAAATCGAGCGTCCGAGTTCTAAGGTGTCCCAGGGCCATTTTAGTGGACCAGGCCCAAATCCAAAGAACAGGCCGCCATTTTGAGAGTCCTGTTGCAGCCGCCTGTCGCTGTAGCATCAAGAGCGGCCAAAACTCAGCTGAATGGCAACTGAAACGGTAAAGGGGCGCCCCACTACAGCAGACGAGCCTCCACCTAGGAAGGCCCGTTCACGCCGCCTCCCCCCTCCTTCGGGCACCCCACGCCGTTATTCGGAGCAGTATTGTAGGAAGGCCACACCAGTGCAGCAACTTGCTAGACACCACCTCGGTGGTAACCGAATCTCAGCGCCTTGTGGTGTCTTCTATTCAGAAAACATTGTTGTGCTGCCTTCGACCTATTCGCCGCAAGTGCGCACGCAACTCAGCTGCATAGCTTGCTAGACACCACCTTGGTGCTAACCGAATCTCAGCGCCTTGTGGTGTCTTCTATTCCAAAAATATTGTTGCGCTGCCTTTGGCCCCATTCGCACATCGGTCCGCTACTGCCGCCATCTCACAGGCCAACGGGGCGCCCCACGCCGACTTTCAGCATTGTAGGATGGCCACACCAGTGCAACTTACTAGACACCACCTCGGTGCCATCCGGATCTTGGCATCTCAGCGCCTTGTGGTGTCTTCTATTCAGAAAATATTGTTGCGCTGCCTTTGGCCCCATTCGCACATCGGTCCGCTACTGACGCCATCTCACAGGCTATTGGGCGCCCCACGCCGAGTTTCAGCATTGTAGGATGGCCACACCAGTACAGCAACTTGCTAGACATCACCTCGGTGCCATCCGGATCTTGGCATCTCAGCGCCTTGTGGTGTCTTCTAGTCAGAAAATATTGTTGCGCTGCCTTTGGCCCCATTCGCACATCGGTCCGCTACTGACACCATCTCACAGGCCAACAGGGCGCCCCACGCCGACTTTTACCATTGTAGGATGGCCACACCAGTGCCACAACTTGCTAGACACCACCTCGGTGCCATCCGGATCTTGGCATCTCAGCGCCTTGTGGTGTCTTCTATTCCGAAAATATTGTTGCGCTGCCTTTGGCCCCATTCGCACATCGGTCCGCTACTGATGCCATCTCACAGGCCAACGGGGCGCCCCACGCCGACTTTCAACATTGTAGGATGGCCACACCAGTGCGGCAACTTACTAGACACCACCTCGGTGCCATCCGGATCTTGGCGCGTTGTGCTGCCTTCGGCCTATTCGCACATCGGTCCGCTACTGACGCGAACTCACAGGCCAACGGGGCGCCCCACGCCGACTTTCAGCATTGTAGGATGGCCACACCAGTGCTGCAACTTGCTGGACACCACCTCGGTGCCATCCGGATCTTGGCGCGTTGTGTTGCCTTCGGCCTATTCGCACATCGGTCCGCTACTGACACCACCTCACGTGCCAACGTATTTTCTCCGCATTTTATACCCTATGCCGCATAACAGGTCATGTGACTTGTTTATAAAACTTTTCATTGGTTCATTTTACATTTGGTTTCCTAATGATGGAAGGCTTGATCATATGACCTAAAAATAACACTTTTCATTTGATGAAAACATTTTTTTTTCCCAAACGATGAAAGCCCCACCTTGTTTCTGGATGTTTCAGACTGAAGCTGGCGTCAGCATGAAAGCACCACCATCTCGTGGCTCCGTCGTGGTCATTCCGCGAGCAATCATGGCAGCCGCTCCCCACCAGAAGCCTGCAGGAGTCGGGGGCCCCCAAAACTTTTGTTGAATCCTCAAGGCGGAGGGGACGCTTTCGAGAATGGGTCCAAGACCTAGCAGACAAGCGTCCGATTTCCAAGGTGTCCCAGGGCCATTTCAGTGGACCAGGCCCAAAAAGAAAAGAGCCTGCCGCCATTTTGAGAGTCCTGTGGCAGCCGCCTATCGCTGCACCGCAAGAGTGGGCGCAACTCAGCTGAATTGCGGCTTTTGACACAGTGGACCAAAAGCGGACCGAATGGCAACTGAAACGGTAAAGGGGCGCCCCACTACAGCAGACGAAACTCCACCTGGAGAGGCCCGTTCACGCCGCCTCCTCCCCCCCCCCGGGGCGCCCCACGCCGTTATTCGGAGGGCGGCAACTTACTGGACATCACCTTGGTGCCATCGTTCTGCTGCCTTGGAACTATTCGCACAACAGTTTGCTACTGATGACCCACCCCCCGCGACGCCCCACGCCGGATGCCGAAATCAGTGCGGCACCCAGGCAACATCACCTGGGTGCCGTCCAGAAATCTGGACGTTGTGCTGCGTTGGGACTATTCGCACAGCCGACCGCTACTTCGTTGTTTTTCCCTAAAAATGTTTATATGTTTTTACTGTTTTTGTTTTGTTGTATATATTTATAAGTTATTAAAGTTTTATAATCTTACTACTTTGTTGGAGTGCTATATATTTTTAATGTGACACATAATTGTAAAAACTTTGATGTACAAAGAGTCATCCCTGGAATCTTCCGCTTCAGGCTCGGTCCCCTCCCCAATCACAATACAGGATGGTTTTCAGATAGTAGGAACGCGTGTGCTGTGACGGATCTCATCGAGTGTGGGCCTTGATCTACTATAACTCCTTTGAAGAGGGGTGATTCTTTACAGCTGGGGCCATAAACTACATCTGCAGGGCTAGCTGATAGCCAAGGACCGGCCTGGACAATCGGACACAGAGGAAAAGGAGTGTCAGAGGGTGCGGTAGTGAATAGGGCGAAAGGGAGGTGTCGGGCGGGCACAGGGTGTGATTCTCATGGAAGAGCAGCGCAGATGGGGGGAGGTTTATTACCCATGCATAAGACAGAGAACGAGGGTGACCAGTGCCTGGGGGAGATGCTTGCGAGGGTGGGGAGCCATGCTAAGGATCGACAGCGTGCAGAGAGTGGGTCTGGTCAAGGCATCTAAAATGACTGCCGTGCACGACAAAAGTGTGGCATTTGAAAAAAGGCAAGATGGCGCAGACAATGTTTTTCAACACTTCCTGATTTCCTTCGAATCGAACGTTAACAGACGTTGGGGCATATTACCAAAGTTAAGCGATATTTATCCCTAACGATGCTTAGCAACAAATTTTTTACCGCTAAGCATCGTCAGAAATTATCGCAGATAAACCTTGCTATTATCAAGGTTTATCGCAAATGCCATAAAAAACGACCGCAATGCATTAATATCGCTGAAAACTCAGCGATATTCATGCATTACCGAGCTAATGCTCTTAGCCATGTTATCCACCTCCCATTGGATAACATGGCTAAGAACTGCTCAGGGCAGGTGGTAGCTTTTGGAGATATTCGCGCTTAGCGCGAATATCTCCAAAAGTTGGTAATAGGAGATAGCGATGTTAGCGACTGTTTCCAGTCGCTAACATCTTGGCATGCCCACTTTGCATGTCATTAGTGATAAATATCACTGACATGCAAAGTGGGGCCCAAGATGGTCGCTATCTCCTACTAGCGGTCGCTAACTGGTGTTAGCAACAGCTAGGTAATACAGAGATAATTTTATCTCCGCGAAGCGGAGCGCTGTTACAGATATATATCTTTTTTTGAACGTTAATTTCTCAAAATCCACTGAAGCACATATATTGAGACCTAGCAAAGGCACATCGAGCTACCAGTCCCTACAATTTTGCCAAGTTTCGTGCAAATCCATTCAGCCGTTCGATTATTATTATTATTATTTTTTTTGCCCCGCGGGGCCCTTTTAAAACCTCCACATCAAACCTAGGGGGTCAGGGAGGATCTACTATGCCCCCTTATGGTCATTTGCCCCTTCGCTTTGGCCTCCTCTTGTCTCTCGATCCTGCCGAGAGACAAGATGGCGGCCGCTACGGACTGTTTGGAATGTTTACAGACGCCGGAGAACCAATCAGCTTCGCAAAGCTCCGTTACGCGAAAAGTACGCGAAGCGGAGCGCTGTTACAGATATATATCTTTTTTTGAACGTTAATTTCTCAAAATCCACTGGAGCACATATATTGAGACCTAGCAAAGGCACATCAGGCTACCAGTCCCTACAATTTTGCCAAGTTTCGTGCAAATCCATTCAGCCGTTCGATTATTATTATTATTTTTTTTTTTTGCCCCGCGGGGCCCTTTTAAAACCTCCACATCAAACCTAGAGGGTCAGGGAGGATCTACTATGCCCCCTTATGGTCATTTGCCCCTTCGCTTTGGCCTCCTCTTGTCTCTCGATCCTACCGAGAGACAAGATGGCGGCCGCTACGGACTGTTTGGAATGTTTACAGACGCCGGAGAACCAATCAGCTTCGCTTCACAAAGCTCCGTAACGCGTAAAGTCCGCGAACCGGAGCGCTGCCTGGTCCGCTGTTACAGATATATATCTTTTTTTGAACGTTAATTTCTCAAAATCCACTGGAGCACATATATTGAGACCTAGCAAAGGCACATCGGGCTACCAGTCCCTACAATTTTGCCAAGTTTCGTGCAAATCCATTCAGCCGTTCGGGCTAAAAGTGAGGCCAACCGCCCTATGGAAAACTCAATGTTAAAAACACGTTTTGGGACCCCCCTTTTTTCTCGGCCCCCCCTTGACGAACCCCCCCCCAAATTTTCAGGGGCTGCTCAGAAACAAAATGTTCCATTTTCCTGAAAATTTCAGCCAATTCCGTCCACAAACGCCAAAGTTATTAGACATAGAATTTTCAAAAATCCCATAGAGAAAAAATCCTAACTATATATACCTACTGGCGACCGCCAGTAGGTAATATATATATATATATTAGATCCACAGGTTGCTTTGAAAAGCATACAAGACGCACTCAGGAAATTGCAGAAAAGCGGATTTATTTATCCAGCAACACGCTACGCGTTTCGACAAATGTTTGTCTTGATCACACGTGAAAACCCCCTGCTGGTGACAATGAGCAGGGGGTTTTCACGTGTGATCAAGACAAACATTTGTCGAAACGCATAGCGTGTTGCTGGATAAATAAATCCGCTTTTCTGCAATTTCCTGAGTGCGTCTTGTATGCTTTTCAAAGCAACCTGTGGATCTAATTTGATTTTCGGCTTGTGGTTCGCCGAACTTGGACGCCACCTGACTTGGGAGCAAGGATCCCGGTAGAACCCTTTGTGCATATATATATATATATATATATATATATATATATATATATATATATATATATATATACATATATATATATGTGTGACTTTAGAACAGTCAAGAATATTCAAACAGCTTATTGGAAACAATTAAATGGATGGAAACGGGATGGTCTTCTTACTAAGGAAGAAATGAAATATCTGTATAAAGAACATCCTGTTATACCGAACTTATACTTTATTCCAAAGGTCCACAAGGGGGTAAGACCAGTTCCTGGGAGACCAATAGTATCAGCCATCCACAGCTTGTTTGAGAATACGTCAAAGTACATTGATCATTATTTGCAAGACTTTGTGACCACTTTACCAGCTTACATTAGAGACAGTACAGACTTTTTGAGAAATTTGGAACAATGTGAATGGTCTGCGGACTTTCTACTGATTACCATGGACATTGCCAGCCTTTATACCAGTATATCCCATCAAGACGGTTTGAAGGCTTTAAGGTATTTCCTCAGTAAAAGACCAGTAGAACTCCACAAACATAACGCAATGTTGTTAACCATGGTTGAATTGTGCCTCAATAATAATGTCTTTCTGTTTGACGACAAAATGTTCAGGCAGTTAAGAGGGGTCGCTATGGGGGCATGTTTCTCTCCGACCTACGCGGGGCTCCACGTGGGTTGGTGGGAGGAGCATGTCCTGAAGACGCAATATTCGACCATTTGGCAGGAAAATATTATCAAGTATATGCGATACATTGATGATATTTTCATCATTTGGCGTGGGAGCAAGGAAGAAGCAAACAATTTTGTCAATGCCATTAACATCAATGACTCCAACCTCATATTTAGCGCAGACATAAGTGAGACCAACATTAGCTTTCTTGACGTTCAAGTCAGTATAGTTAATGGTGCCATAACGACAGGCCTTTATAGGAAAAGCACAGCAGGTAACACTATTCTGCACGCCCAAAGTTTCCATCCGGGTCACACTATCAGATCTATCCCTTATGGGGAGTTCCTTAGAATACACAGAACGTGTAGTTCATTAGAGCAAAGGAACCTCCACCAATTGGAAGCTATGGAAAGGATGGTAGCGAGGGGTTACAAACCCAGTGCCCTTAGATTGGCAATGAACAATGCCAATAAAGTGGACAGATCCAAACTTCTGCAGGCCCCCAGTGACGCCACATCTATGGTTGACAACTTAGATGGCAATAGTAACACCATTAGATTGATCACCGGCTTCAGCCGACAGGCCAACCAAATTTTCAAATTGGTCAGGAAACAGTGGTCAGTTATTCTTACTGACCCCATTTTGAAACAGATAATGCCCAATAAACCTGAAATAACATACAGACGAGCCTACAGCATGAGAAATGCTTTAGTCTCCAGTTCCCCTGAAACAGCTAACAAGGCAGATTGGTTGTCACCACGGAAGGGCTTCTTCCGATGTATATCATGTAGGGCGTGCAAATTCGGTACCAACACCAAATCGTATACGACGCCATTTGACGACAAACCAATCAATATAAGAGCCCATTTCAATTGTAAAACTGAGTTAGCAGTCTATGTTCTCACGTGTTCGTGCAATTTGAGGTACGTTGGTAGCACAAAATTGCCAGTGCACCAACGTATCCTACAACACCTGAGAGCGATAGTGAACTGTGATAAAAGTTACCCAGTAGCTCGCCATTTTGATCAATTCCATAATCGAAATCTTTCCCATCTAAGTTATTTTGTAATAGATGCGGTAAGGACCAGTAAGAAAGGTGGCGATTATGAAAAACGACTAAGGCAGATGGAGTCCCTATATATAGTTCGCCTCAATACCAAGATCCCGGGAGGTTTGAATATGGGGGAAGATCTGAGCACCTTTTTGTAAATAATGGCCGTACAGTCACCAAGGTTTAAACCCCAGGGGCAATCTGTTAATTATGGTGTTAAACATTTCCAGAGCAGTGCATTTCTATCAGCAGCTGTATGTCAGTGTATTACTTACGTTCCATACACACCATAGGCGCCATGCATAACTACTTATCTCTATTTATGAATATATGACACTACAGATGATGATTTAGGTCAAGAATTATGGGCCGTAGTTATGCATGTAATGATATCTGTCAATCTTTTTGATATGTGGACATAGATGTAACCTTATGTATTAACATATTTTAATTCACTGAAACAGTTTAAGTTTGGAATTTTTTCCCTTCACATCCTGATGTCTTCCTTTCGATGTAAGGGGGACATCCCAGCACTCCCTCACCTTCTGGTTATTTTTCTGTATCTTTTCTAGCGGTAGAACAGTGCATTATTTGAAATGGATATATACTATACGCGCCGAAACATTGACCATTTATTATAACAGTGGTAACCCATTCTCAAGAGCTCAATAACAGTCATCAGGATTTTCCATGTGATGAAGTTATGACATACAAGGGAATCTTTCAACGTTGCCCATATGTTGTGGATAAAATGTGATATGAGTTATTGAAACGCAAGGTCTTGATTTCAGCACTGTGCATATAAGAGATGACATTATTTGCCAGTTAATGTATTTGCACAATCAAAGTATTACGTATTTGTACAGTTGAATAACTTTACATATTTGGCCTTATAATGTTTGCATAAAAATGGCTGCTGAGCATTTGCACTTTATATTGTATATATATTCAATGATTTATTGTATTTGTACAGATAATATGTTATGTATTTGCACAGTTAGCAATTTTGCGTATTTGCACTTGCTATATGTTTTTTACTAATGGCTGCTAAGTATTTGCACTTTATAAAAAGAATTCCTTGCTCTAGCTGTCAAAAGCTATATCACTATCCCGGGAATTATGGGTAGACCTTTGAATGTATGTTAACACCTATCAATGTCATACAAAACTTCCAACTTGGCTCCGTTGCAAAATGGCCGTACTATTAATTACGTACATTGCAAGTGGGTTTCTGCCTCAGTCCTCTTTTTAGTTCAATGCAACTGCAGGGGATTTTTGGCGCGTTCAATCAATTAACCAATGTATTTAAATGATTCATGTACCGCTTACCCGCTGACAGTGAGCAAGGGCGTTCACGCCCGAAACGCGTCTGTTTGGCAGTGTGTTGCACCTCTGCACCTTATATGCAATAAAGGACGAAGAAATATCCTAAGAAAGTCTGGCTGTGGATTTATTCATCTGTGTCTGCGCACTGGGTTTGATGTGGAAGCGCCGCATCGACTTTCCGGTTGGAATCTATATATATATATATATATATATATATATATATATATATATATATATACATATATATATATATATATATATATATATATATATATATATATATATATATATATATATATATATATATATATATATATATATATGTATATATATATTCACTGAAAAAACCATAGGTTATAGACCATATATAGTTAGGAATTAGCATTTACAAAACCTTGAAAATTCACTGAAAAAACCATAGGTTATACACCATATATAGTTAGGAATTAGTATTTAAAAAACCTTATTTTACTCACACAAAACCATTGAAATTCCATATATAGTTAGTTGTACTAACTATATATCGCGCACCCGCAATCCACTGCTGATCATGTCACATATTACATCATTCATGACATGGTCAGTGACATCACTGATGACATCTCAAATGACATCACTGATGACATCACTGATGACATCTCAAATGACATCACTGATGACGTCACTGATGACATCTCAAATGACATCACTGATGACATCACTAATGACATCACTGATGACATCACTGATGACATCTCAAATGACATCTCAAATGACATCACTGATGACATCTCATTTGACATTACTGATCACATCACTGATGACATCATTCATGTGATATTATGATGAACCTCTTCAGACTCTTATATCACCTTAGATACACTCAGTATAAACATACACTCACAGACTGTCACTCATCCATGGAGTTACTCACACACCTAGTCAGTCATGCAAAGAATCAATCAGACCTCCATTTCCTCAACTATACAGTTATACACACCTTACTTATTCAAACATATACTAAAACATATTTACTCACTTATACAATCCTGGATACAAGTTCACATTGATCTATACAGCCACTCACACATTCACTGGCTCTTATGCACAGTTATTTATATATGTCAACTCTCACATGTACTGTATTTTACATATGTACTTACTTTGACATGTAGCACTGAGATATCCATTCACTCACCAATACACTCATGCACACAGTCAACCGCCCATACAGCTGTTTCCACATGCACTTTTGAATCCATACATCTAGTGAATCAACTGCTCACACATCTATGCACAGAGTCATACACCTCCCAGCCACCCATACACACACTCAGTCTCCCATACAAATACTTGGGCAACCAATCAATAACCCATATAGTTACTCATATAGCTACTGATCAACACATGCAGCAGTTTACAGAACAACAGACATAATGATGCCCAAATTAATACAGTTTAGTCACTAACCCATGCACTCAGTGAGACACATTTAATCACTCACTCATACAGTCAGTCATGCCCCTACTAAATCCTTCATCCAGACACTTATACATCCACTCATTCTTCAATATGTAAGACATATTTTAACTTTACAGAAAAATACAGTCACTGGATGTTGTCATCAGTGATGTCATCAGTGATGTCATTTGAGATGTCATCAGTGATGTCATCAGTGATGTCATTTGAGATGTCATCAGTGATGTCATCAGTGATGTAACTGACCATGTCATGAATGATGTAATATGTGACATGATCAGCAGTGGATTGCGGGTGCGCGATATATAGTTAGTACAACTAACTATATATGGAATTTCAATGGTTTTGTGTGAGTAAAATAAGGTTTTTTAAATGCTAATTCCTAACTATATATGGTGTATAACCTATGGTTTTTTCAGTGAATTTTCAAGGTTTTGTAAATGCTAATTCCTAACTGTATATGGTCTATAACCTATGGTTTTTTCAGTGAATTTCATTGGTTTTTTAAAAGCTAATATCTATAGCTGTAAAATGTATTCTTCTTTAAATCCAAAAATATATTTTATATGTTTATTAATAATTTTTTTTAAATATTTTTTTTGTTTCGCTCCCGGTCCGCGAACCGGGAAGCTTCCCGTTAGCTCAATTTGATGCCGCGACCCGCTCCGCGAACCGGTAAGAAATCAACATAGTGACGGTATCGCGTTGCCGCGTAATGCGTCTTATGACGTACTGCGTTAGTGCACCCGGAAGTGCCCCGGGGCGCGGACCGAGGCGCGAAACGCAGCTCCCCGGAAGCGATCCGCGGCGCGTCGCGAAAGCGCGACGTATCGCGTTGCCGCGTAATGCGTCTTGTGACGTACCGCGTTAGCGCACCCGGAAGTGTCCCGGGGCGCGGACCGAGGCGCGAAGCTCAGCGACCCGGAAGCTAACCGGGGCGCGTTCCGCAGCGCGTAACATGAGCCTGAGAGGTCATGTGACTTGTTAATAAAACTTTTCATTGGTTCATTTCACTTTTGGTTTCATAATGATGTAAGGCTAGGTCAGGTGACCTAAAAATAACACTTTTCATTGGTTGAGAAGTATTGTTTTTCCCAAATGATGAAAACCCCTCCTTCTTTCCTCACTCTGACTTTCATCATTGTGAGAGGAAGACCTTTACTACTATATGAGAAATGGCTTCATTGGTAGCTTCAGCTGGTGCACCCCCACCACCACCTCCACCTCCTCATGGGAAGAGAGGACCACCTCCCCAGGTCATGACCAACACTGAGGAGGAAGAGGAAGAAATGGATGAGGAGGGAGAAGAACCACAGTTCCAGAAAGAAAGCCAGTTTCATCTGGCAGTTTTATTCGATCCCTCGTGGCCAAAAAAAAGTCAATGCGAGGTATGTCACCTGCCTCATATGCAAAGAACAATTATCCAGAGGGACGGACAAGAAATATAGTTACGGAAATCACACAATGCACAGGCACATGACAAGGAAGTATCCACTCAATTACAGCCGGGCGGAAATAAGGGATTTGCAGGACAATCCAAGATCAACTCCTGTGGCCAGACCAAGAATACCAATTTCATTAACACCAGAAGAGGCACGGGAAACTGTGCCAAATATACAAGAAAATGTTGGCCACATGATACACTCTTGTATGCACTGTCGTGCGTTGTTAGCATGTGGCAACATGAGCATAAATGCTATAAACCTGGCGTATGAACACCATAATTGCCCTAACCGCCCCCAGTAATTTTTTTTTTGCTCCTGTTGAGCCCTTTTCAACGCCTGTTTTTTGTTGTTTCCCCCCCCCCAAAAAACACCCCAAAAAATATAAAATCGTTCAAAAAATACAAAAAAAACAAAAAATGTTCACAAAATAAAAAAAATATATAAAACAACAAAAATATAAAGTTCTTTTCAGAACTACCTTCCCTTTCAAAAAAAATTGCTAGAATGTTTAGCACTCTGGCAAGCTCTATTTCTTTTGGTTCGCTCCCCGGTTAGCTTCCCGGTACGCGGACCGGGAGCTAACCAAAAAAAAAAAAAAAAAAAAAAAGAGTAAGTATAAGGAAAGTAAACAGAGAGTGATGTTAAAAGAAAGACAGCTATAGGGAGTAAAGAAGACATACTGTTTAATAGATCTATTTACCGAAGAAAAGACGGAAGAGGGTATAATTGTGAAAAACAAAATAGATAACGAAGTGAAAGAAAAAAAAAGAGAGTATAACATTAACAAAGAAGAGTTTCTTGGAGAATGTGAGTGAATGTTCAAAATAAGATTAAAACATGAGGAATAACAGAGAGAAAAAATAGAAAACAGAAAACAAAAAATAACAGAAAAAGATTAATTGAAACAGCAAAGAAATGTAAGTAACATAGAGCCATATCATCAACATAGGCAATAAAAGTTTTGCAGCTTTTATTGGCAGAAATGTGTCGCTAAAGCTGCTTTTGCAGCAGAAAACTGCCGCTAAAACCACTTTTGCACCAGTTTTCTGCCAATAAAAAGAGCAATAATTTTATTGGCTGTGTTCATAATATGCCCCTTAGTGTGCTTCAACTACACAGAGAAAGCATTATGAACAAGTAGTGATAGAGTGATCAGTCAAAGACACTAAGAGTAATAGAGACGGAGTGAGTGAACAAGAGTGAGGAACTATGAGAAGAGAGGGACTGAGAAAAAGAGTGGAAGGAGTTGAGTAAGTAGGTAATAGAGAAAGGAATGAGGGAAGTAGCAAAGGCAGGAAACTGAGGGTTAAAGAAATGAAGCAGTGGAACTAATAGTAGGTGAATGTGATAGAAATGTAACGAAAAGAGTACAAAGCATTTACCTTATAATTGTCGTTAAATTACTCACTTTTTGTTTTTATACTTTCAATCTGTGAAAGAGAGAACAAACATTTCAAAAATATTAAAACATGTATTTAAAAATTACAAAAGACAAGGGAAAAGATTGAAGGACAAACAGTTTTTCAACAACTTTGACACTTACAGAAGCTTCTGCTTCTCCAGGCCCCCTACACAGTCCTAAAGATATACATTTTAAACTAACAGTATCTTGATGCAGATGAAGTGAGGCCTATCTTAAAACATGGTGCATCTTTTGCATTGCTGTTGTCTCAGAAAAGTGTCGCAAGACACTAAAATTTTAAATAATTGCTTCAGGATGCCAATAAGATGTGTCCTATCCAGAGGTTTGTTTCAGGTGAGGCCTACTCAGGGTTGCAGATGAAATTTCGAGTTGTTGAAGAGAATAGAGGACATAATACATGTGAAGGTCTACCAATGAAGTGAGTCATGTCCACTGCACTCTTGAACAAAGTCCAAACCTCCTATGTTTCCATGGACAGACCTAAACTTGATCTGCACAATGTGATTCGTAATGATAGGAAACACAGGTGATGTAATTGAAATACGTGCAATTTATTTTGCTCATTTCACAATCACATCACTTGTGTTTCCTTTGCTTAGGTATCTCATTGTGCAGATGTAGTCTAGCATATGAAAGAATACGCAGAAGTGCAGCACTGCATGCAACAACTTTGACACTTACAGAAGCCTCACCTTCTCCATGCCTCCTACACAGTTCTACATATACATCATAAATGCAAACAGTACAGAATTAATTATACATGTTAAATGGTTTATTTTTGCTGTTCTCAGAATGTATCAAAATTCACTAAAAACAGTGACTTGAAGGTATTCATCATATAACAGCGGGGAAAAAAAACACAATCAAAATGATTGTGTTTAAAAAACCCATACAACATAAGAAATCAGAATTCAGAACTCCTTAAAGTTAACTTACTTTCCATGACGTCAAAGGATGTCCTATGAACAGCTTACACTCTTTTGTGCTGTTATTACTTTCAGCCCGCCACTTTCTGAAAGAAAATCTCCATCGTTTTTAAAAACATGTTACATGCAATAAATGACTTCTTGCTCTCTACCACAAGTTTCCACAAGGCCAAATCTTGTCAGACCCATTTATAACTCTTGGATTTCTTGTAAGCCAATCCCGTCATTTGGCATTTCCGCAACTTTCAGAATTAAAATGTTGAAGATCATTTTCACAATCCTGGAATAGTAATATCTTCCCCTTCTTGCTCAGTCATGTTCTACATTTCCTATGACACTGATACTGCTTACTATGAAGCAGACTTACACTAACTCTATGACTACTACAATTATTTAATTCTCTACATCACTTTCAATCACAAAGCAATGTAAAACAGTAGACAGCGTTGCAGACTTACATTCCCTCTACTTTATGTTATGATTGGCTGCTTCAATTAGCTTATAAAAAGAAATAGTTTTTCTGAACTCATTCAAAGTGCACTTATTTCTCCATCACGTCCAGTCTTATGGTTAGAAGTTATGTCTCTGAACTACACTTATCCTCAAGGCCAAATTGTGTAGGAGCCATTAGAACTTCTTGAAATTCCACAGAGCACATCCCGAGATTATTTCCCTAAAATTTTGGTTTTAAAAACACCAGGTAAGAGTTTTTAAGGTCATACGGCAATTTTTTTTTTTAAATTAAAACAGAATCGTTGCAGAATGACCAGCCATTTCTAGACTTTAAATAAGCTGTGTAATGTCCTGATGTTGTTGAAGGACCGTCATGATATATAATTGCTGCAGTTACAAAAGTCCTTCCTGATATTGACAACTGCGAAGCTACAACATTTTTAATTAAAGTTGTCAATTTTGTTCCATCAGGCCTACATCGTTGGAACATTAAAATGACATACTGGCCATATGTTCGTGTAAATAATGTGGACATCATTTCAGATTTACATTGGCTACACTCCATGTTGTGATCAGCTGCTTTTACTAGCTTATTAAAGGAGACTGATTTACTGTCTGGCAAAGTTAAATATATAAATCTTTCTGAGTCTACACTAGTAGTACTTGATACCATACAGTTTTCGCAGTCATGCTGCCATTGATAAGAAAGGCCAAACAGCTGATATACATCTACACCTTCAGCATGTAATACATCAAGCATATACATTAAAAACTCCTGACAATCTTGCTGAATATTTTGAGAGAATTGTGTTTGGCCTGAACATCTGTCTAACAGATTTCGAATTTCAGACACACTTTCTATGTTTGTTCTATCAGTGCTACATTTCTCTAACACAGAATTTAACAAACTGCAAAATGTTTGATCAGAATTGACCACAATCTCTTCTTTTACATTTTCTAGAGAAAACAAAACATTAACCACTACATTAGCATAGCAGTTGACACCAGAACTGTTTTCAAACTGAAAACCAACAACATCTTCAACAGAATCCTTTTTGTTTCTGCTTGTAATTTTAGGTTCATTGACTTTTTGTCTTTTTGCTACAACCTCCCCAGTATTGGTCACATTTCTTCGTTTCCGGCCTACCACACGTTTCTCAAACAAAGGATACTGAGGCAAATGTGGTGCATACTCTCTTCTTAACCTATTGTATTCCTTAACACAATCTAGATCCGCACAAATGTTTGTGACATCACACTCAATCAAGTACAATCCCGATAAAGTTCTAACTCTTGACAATGCCACATATGCCATACCCTCCTTGAACACAGAACTGCCAATATTCACCAATGCACTGTCTACACTTAAACCTTGCGATTTATGGATTGTCACCGCATATGCCAAGCAAACAGGAAACTGCTTACGGCGAACATATAAGTCTTTTACAAGCAAAAATCTAGCAGAGCAACGACCAATTAGCTGTACTTCCTCAATGCCATCAAATTTAATTTTTAAAAATTCAATTCCATCTCTATTTCTGTATTTTACTAAATCAACAACATTACCCATTGATCCATTTACCAGACCTCTTTCAACATGTAAATTCCTTCTTAAAATTATACGGCAGTTCAAGCACACATTCAGAGTCTTTTCAAAACCTGCAGTTTTAGATTTACTCTTCTCTAATGAATCCAATTTTGTTTTCAAATTCTCAGACAAAATAATTGTTGATCCCATATGCTCTACTCTGTCAATAGCTTCCAGTTTCACAATCTCTTGCTTTTCTAAATGCAACATTTTGTTGTTAAATTTGGCACATTCTGCAAGAGTTGGCATCAAACATAATCCAGATTTCTTCTCAGTAATTTTCTGAAAAATATTCTCAGGCACAACATCTTGTTCTGGATATAAATTTGACAGTAATCGTGCATGTAAAGCTTCTTTCCCATGCTCGGTCACTTTTCCAATTCTAACATCTTGTAGAATAGTCTTGTAAACTTCATCCTTCGCCTGACGCATATTTTCATGCAGTTCAGCATAATTGAAGTTTAACCATATATTGACGTTGCCAATGCTGCCTAGGCACTTCCTGGTATCTTCATGCGTGAGCATTTTGAACACAGGTTGCCCTTTCACTGGTGTCAGCTGCAGAAGATCTCCGAAAACAATGATGTGTTTGCCACCAATTAACACATCATACTCTGTTTTGAGAACTTCTTGCATTCTCAAATGCACAAAGGCAAGCATGACATTGGAAACCATGCTTACTTCGTCAATGATAAGAAGTTTCATTTTCCTCAAGATTCTTGAAACTTCAAAACAAGCATCTCCAGATAGCTTGTGATATTGTAATTTGTTGTCATGCTCCACTGGCAGCATCAGTAAATGATGTAAAGTAATCCCTTTAATATTATGTGCTGCCAGTTCAGTTGGAGCAGTGACAACACAAGACAGCGATGACTCTGTCCTTTCCTGCAAATAGCATGAAATTGCTTTAATGAGGAAACTTTTTCCAGCTCCCGCTTCTCCACTCACGTACAGTCGGACAGGCTTCAACGACGTACATGAGCACTCTTTCTTATCATGACTTAATCCATGATCAATTTGCATGGTAACTTCGTCATATATTTTCCTCTGCTCAACGTTGAGTTGTCTTTCCAACTCTTCTAAGTTAACCGCATCCTCTTGAGCATGTGCCATGGCTCTTTCCACTTCATTCATAGCAGTGGCAGCTTCATTTTCAATAACAGGTCCTCCTAGTGGATCCTGACTCAATGAAGCAGAACTCTGACTGTCCTGAGAACTGTCTCTGGCAATCTCGGCTGCAATCGTTGCTTCCTGCTCAATTTCCGCATTCAACATTTCTACATATTTGGGAAAAGCAGGACATTCTATGGTCTCCTTGGCGGCATTGAAAGAGTCTTCGTAACAGAGGAAATCTCCAAGCAGTTCCTCTTCTGCACGCCAAGGCTTGAAAAGTTGCAAAAGTGCTAAATAGAAAAACTCCTTTTTTTCAGGAGATTCGCCACTCAATTTTCGATGGTTTACCAAGTGGCATTTTCTTTGCTTGACCAGACATCCCTCACTTCCTATTACAGCATACACTCCTTTCTCAGTATCTTCTTTGATGTTCCTCTTGAATATGTAATTTTGAAGAACCTCATACAGACAAACATTCTCGAGGTGAATGCTTCGATTTGGATAATATGTATCCAACATGTTGGTCTTCAAAATGTCGGTACTGTTTGGCTCCTTTTCCGCCAAATACTCAATTTCCCGGACAGGTTTGAGAACTCGATTACGCGTTGCAGCAAGACCAAGACTCGCCCAAACGATACTCCTGGACTTGGCATAGAGACTTGCTGAAGACAACCGGTCAGAACATTCGTACGCTCCAATTTCTCGATGCGACAACATCTTCAGACTGAAACTGTACAACTTCTTGCTGAGGCTCTTTTCATGGGAAATGTCCTCCCACATATCCTTCAATTCTGTCTTCTCTTTTTTGGTGATGTAAGACGTCACATACCGAGCCACAGCCATACAGTTATCAGCCACAAACTGTATATCCATGTTAGCATTCCACATGGACAAAATCACCGGGTTGTAGTCATTGATGTACTTGGACTCTTCGTTCCTCTTCAAATTGTATGTGTTTTTAGGTGATTTCTTCATGACATTGTGTCGCAGCGAAGACATCAAACTGTTTACTCTTCCTTTAGAAATCACCGGTCGTGGAAAGCCGAAACGACATTTGGTGTAGAACTTGTCCTTGTTTCGGAATTTATGACGGCAGTACTTTCCACATCGATGGCTTTGGAAACGCAGAACTTTTTCTCTTAGGCTTTTCTTCTCCTTTGCGTTTGGAACAGCACACGTAGAATACTGTTGGATGAAACTCATCACTGAGTCTTCTGGATCCGTTCCAAATTTAGGTGCATCCTTGATCCACAGCAACATATGTATATGAGGAGCACCTCTTGCTTGGTACTCCTTTCTCCAGAAGAAATCCAACACCTCTCCAAGAGGTGGATTCTTCTTATTCATGATGAAAGACATCATAGCTTCAAATCTATGATTGAAGTACCTACATACATTGACTGGATCCAAAGAGCACAGTTCTCCGGGTGTCTTGAATTCGATGTTATCTACGTTAGCATTTGCCTCTCGTAGAAATTCAAGTAAGTCTTCCCAGCCATACTCGGCACAGCTCAGAGTGAGGAACCATGTGGGAGTACCTAAGTTCCTCAGCATACATTTTAAATCACCATGACGACGGTACCAGTACTCATTAGTACCACGCTGACACGCCATGAGATTAATCAGGTGAGAATCCAAAATACTGTCTTGGACATTGACTTTATCCATAAAGTCACTTGCCGAGATGTTTTGCATGTGTATACCACTTTTCAAGATGTGGTTCACTGCATATGACAGTCCAGACAGATCGCTTTCAAACAGGAGATGAAACAAATAAGGAATGCATTGTCGAAACCTAGCATCTCCTGCATACAATCGCAAAGTCCGGTATTCAGAAGCAGGAATTTGATGAGGTCGCTCATCATATCTTCCTCCCTGACCTGTTGGAAAAAGCTGTGGGAAACACCGAGCTTCCAAACTTTCCTCCCAAACACTAATGGGACTCCCTTTGGCTTGTTTCATTTGAAACAACTCAATAGCATTCCCCATGACTTCCTTGGAATGCAAAGGATGAACACTATAATGTTCATATATTTCTTCACTAGTAGAGGGTTCTACTTTCTCAATTTGACCAGCACACAAATCGCTATCCTCTTCCTCACTTACTTCCTCTTCTGCAACATATACATTCTTATAGTATTTATTATTTTTTTTCAAATACAATGTTGCCTTTTTAACTTTCCTAACATCTACTAAATCTTGCCATATTTTCTTATTCTTTGTCGGAACCCCATTAACTAAGATAACCAGAGGTTCCTCGTCCACTTTTTCTACTCCAATTGTGTTAATGTTTTTCTTCAAATCTAGATGCAAATAAACAACTCTTCCCTTTAATCCTCTCTGTAAATCTGATGGAGGCAATTTCCCTGTCTTTGGCTCCATTCTTACAATAGCCTGAAAGGGATGGATACTTTGAATCAAAATAGATTCATAAGTATTTAAATCCTTCAATTCAGAAGGAATCTCAACCAATTCCAGATTATTATGAACTGCTCTAGCAGGCATCTGGTTTTGATTTAATTTGCAACAACAATAAGTACACACACGTTGATCGAATCCCAAATCAAAACAATTTTCTACCATCAAGTATGTTGCAAAATCCTTCCATTCACTATTATTTTCCCTTTCACTTTTTGCATATAAATCCACTAACTTAGTCTGATTCTTATAATAAGTGCGTCGACAACACACACAAGTGAAATTAGGCCTCTCACTTGATTTCACCTGAAACGTCGCAATTTCCTTCAGAAAATTATCTGTACTGGAAACCTGTACACTATCTTCCACATTACCCTCTTCTTCTTGGTCAATTTCAACATTCTCCTCTTTACTTCCAAAGTAACAAAACTCAATTTCTTCACATATATTCTTCACATCTATTTCAGAACCATGCAAAAGAGCAGCGCATAATTGTTTAAGCATGGGGGGCGTGGCCGAGAGCTGTCTATGGCGGACGTGTAGCCGAGGAGCTCCGTCCTGAGCCCTGAATACACGCGGATTATCCTGTCATCCTGCACTTTTACCTCCCCCCGTCTTTACACCCGACGTTCAGGGAGTGAGCGGCGTACCTTTGAAGCATTTCACCCCTCTTGGGCGCCGCTGAGGCACTGCGGACCTGCGGCGATCCCGGAGGCCTGAACCCTCGTGGCAAGCCGCGGCCTCGATTGGCCTGGGAGCGGGGCTGCTGTGCTGCGTTGGCTGACTGCTGGCGTACTCCGGAGGGGAGCGAGACTGCGGAGCCCGGAGGCGCTGCCTGGATCGGCGTCGGATGCGGTCCCCTCTACCACCGCACTATCTCCGTTCAACCTACGAGCCTGGGGGCCCGTTCCGACCGACCTGCCCGGATCGCGGCTCACCGCCACCGCAGCCACCCCGGCACCTACCCGGACAGCGAGGAGACTCCGCGCCTGATTGTCACCGGTGAGGAGTTGGGGCCTGGGATTGACGCGCAAAAGACACTGCTGCCCAACTCACTGTTCCTGTGGTGAACACGGGGATCACCCGCTCCGGTCTCCCGCCGCCGCAGGGTCCAGCCGCCATCTTGCTTTCACCCAGCACCCCAGGCCCTTCCAACGCCCAGCGCGGAACACTGAGTTGCACCGGGCGCATTGCGGCTGTGGGACTGTCGCAGCCCTGACACATTGGCGCGGCCCCCCCCCCTGCACAGTGAAGAGGGGGTGCCGGAACGATCCTGCGGGGCCCGACTACCTGAAACGCCCGTGGTGGTTCCCGGACTGCATAGCTCCTCCGGCTCGGCTGTGGTGCCGTGACCTCCCTTCTGCTATCTTCCACCGGACCCCCCGTTGGTGGCCTATTGCCCCTACACACCACCCTGGGGTGACCGGAACCGCGTCTGGGAGGAAGACCACCCACTGAGCGCCACTACACTGTCGAGGATCCTGCACTGTGGGCCTGGCGCAGCTCGAGGGTGAGACCCTTTATTCTTTTCTCCGTGGTATCCCTGGTGACTGCACGGACGCCTATATACATTGCCCTGAGTGTCATTGTCCTGAGTGCTATCAGGCAGCGCAAGCCGTGAGCGGGAAGTACGTCTGCTGCTCCGCCACCCTGCATACCAGATCAATGGGGAAGCCCCGAGGCAGAGCCCAGGAACTTAACGCACCGGCGGACATGCAGTCCACCGGCTCGGAGGACCCCCTAACCTCATCCACTGCGGACATTATCCCCCCGACTGGGAAAGGCTCGCAGGACGCCAAGCTGGACCTCATACTTAATGAAATACGGGCCACACGGGAGGCACTAGAGTCACGCATTGACAACATGGCGACGGGCCTCTCCCTCCTCCGAGCCGACCATAACAAACTTGCAGAAAGGGTGTCGGAGCAGAAACTTGCGCTGAATGACCTCATTCCCCAGCAGACGGAGCACTCGGCGAAGCTGGAAGGCATGGAGAAACAACTCAGGCAACTGTGGGACAAGGTGGATGATGCGGAAGGGAGGGCCCGCCGCAACAACGTCCGCATCCTAGGCATTCCGGAACGCAGCGAGGGGAGGAATCCCACCCAATTCGTGGAGGACTGGATCAGGAAGATGGCGGGCCCGGAAGATCTCACGGCGCTATACAGCGTAGAGCGGGCGCATAGAATGCCGTCAAGACCTCCGCGACCAGGGGCACCCCCACGCCCCTTGATCGCCCGACTCCTTCACTACAAGGACCGCGATACTGTGCTGAGACTGGCCCGGGAGAAGGCACCAATTCGCTACGAAGACAAGAACATCTCCATATATCCTGACTTCACGCCTACGGTACAAAGAGCTAGGTCCATCTTCTTGGGGGTGAAGCGCAGACTGCGGGAAAGAGACTTGAAATATGCCCTCCTGTTCCCCGCTCGCCTCAAGATTCTTTATGAGAACAAATCCCACTTCTTTGACTCACCTGAGGAGGCAGAGGAGTGGATGGAGGTTACGCTGACGCCGCCGACCTCCCAAGACCCTCTTTCGGCATCTGGGAGTGCGAAACACAGGAGTCCATCGGACCGGAGTCACCAGGCTTCTAATAAAGGGCGAGCCCCTTCACAAAAATCTTCATCACGGGGACGGCCCGCTGGGGACCGCTTGACCGGTGGATCATCGGTGGTACACCTCACTGAGGAAGCCCTCGCTGCTCATGATGCGGTCACTGACGGAGATCAGACCGGCGTCTCCGGCACACACACTGAAGTGTCGGGGTCGGCGGACAGCCTACAATTGTTCCCCAAGATCACGGCGCAGACGGCGGAGGACTACTAACACTGGCAGCTTGCACCCTGAACGAGTTCCGGGTGGTAATGTATGATCTACGCATTTCCTCACATGATGGGGGGTAACTAGCAGGTTTGGTTTCACGGAGGGCTGCCGCACCACCGCAGGCCAGTACAAGTTAGACGCGAGAGGCCCACTCTCCCCCACCGTATGCACTTGGAACTGTTTACTTTCTGCCCATGTTGGGCACCCTGGTTTGGATCACGGGCCCGTTGGCCCGAGGACCTTAATGTTGAGGGGTTAGCTGTTTACACGACACTCTTATCATATGGCATGATGCGCTTGGCATGGTCGCCCACGGTCCCACCATGGTTGCATTACAGGTTTAGTCATGGGACCGCTTAACGTTTATGACATGTGCACCTGGAATGTGCGGGGCATGGGCTCGATTCACAAGAGACACAGGATACTGGCCCAACTAAATCGCAGAGGCGCCATGATAGCCTGCCTGCAAGAGACACACTTGAACTGCGCTGAAGGCTTGAAACTCAGGAAGAAGTGGAGGGGCCAACTTTTTGCCACATCCTACTCGGCGTTCTCTAGGGGGGCTGCAATTTGGTTCCGCAATTCTGTTCCTTTTAAGCCGATTGAACAGCGAATTGATAATGAGGGCAGATATGTGTTTGTGAAGGGCCTGTTGGATGGGGAAACGATTGTGTTGGGCTGTGTGTACTCGCCAAATTCTGGCCAATCAGATTTTCTGGTGCATGTCAATAGGGTCCTTGCGGACTGGGCGGATCACCAATGGGTGATTGGAGGAGATTTTAATGCTGTCTTGGATGTTACTCTAGATAGGTCTCACCCCCCCCTACATGCCACAGAAAGCAGGAGACAGGCGGATTCACTGGCGCAGTGGGCGGAGGGATGGGACCTGGCAGATGTATGGCGCGGCACACACCCACGGGAAAAGGAATACACCTTTTTCTCCCCCCCGCACCAGCTACACACTAGGATAGACCACATATTCTGTTCCCGCTCCCTACTGGGATCGGTCGTCCGAGCCCAACACATGGGGAAGACCCTCTCGGATCATAGCTCAGTGGAGCTCTCCTGGCAGTGGGGCCGGATGCAGGCCCCTGTCCCGACCTGGAGGTTACCCACAGAACTGCTTGAAGACTCTGTCTTCCGGTCATCCATGGCGGACGCTATTGAGACTTACTTTGCCTCCAACGCATACACTGCCAGCTCCAGACAGATAGAGTGGGACGCTTTCAAGGTCTACATTAGGGGGGAGGCGATGGCCTCCCGAGTGGGCAGGAGGAGGGTGGTAATAGATGACCTAAAAGAGGTGGAAGGTACACTGGCAATGCTGGAATGCGAAGCTGCAGGCGCAGGCACACACTTCACTCCATTACAAGAGGCGCATATTAAACACGCAGAATTGCTGGAAGACTTAAGGCTCCTAGATTACAGAGCATACACGGTCAGACAACACACACAGGCGGATAGATCGGGCCCTCTGCTGGCCCGCATTATAAGAGACTCCCCGGTGAACCATCCGATCTTGGAAATATCGGACCAGGACGGATTGCTTGTCTCGTCCCAGGTGGGCATCAATGCCGCATTCCGGGACTATTATGCCACACTTTATGGTCCGCACCAGTGCCTATCCGAGACCGCGCTGGAGGACTTTATAAGGGACCTTGAATTACCCCAACTCACAGACGGGCAAGCCACAGACCTGAAGCGTGACGTTACTATTGCGGAAATTAAGCAGGCAATACATGCTCTCCCGAAGAGCAAAACCCCCGGAATGGATGGACTACCGGCTGAGTTCTACGCTGCGTACGTGAACCTGCTGGCTCCGCGCCTACACACTGTTTACCTAGAAGCGTTACGCACTACCTCGCTACCCCAGTCCTCCCTCCAAGCCTTAATAACCTCCCTTTTAAAGCCAGGTAAAGATGGCATGCACATGGCTAATTACAGGCCATTATCTCTCCTCAACACCGACTGCAAGATTTTGAGCAAGATATTAGCGATGCGTTTGGCGCAATACATCCCGCACCTGATACACCCCGACCAATGCGGGTTTGTGCCGGGGAGGAGCACGGCCATGAACCTTAGACGGCTTGCTCAGTTGATGCTCCGGGACCCGGCGGTACTGGGTTCGGAGGGTTGCGTTTCGTTGGACCTGAAACAGGCCTTCGATTCCCTCAGATGGGATTTCATGTTCATTGCGCTCACAAAGTTTGGGATCCCGTCCGAGTATATTGCATGGGTCAAACTGCTCTACACCCGTCCTACGGCCCGAGTGCGCACGTCCAGACACATCTCTAGTCCAGTGGATATTGCAAGGGGCACCAGACAGGGCTGCCCGCTCTCCCCACTCCTGTTTATCCTGGCCCTTGAACCACTGCTCTGTAAGCTCAGAGCGGTAGCTCCCTATCATGGGATTCGGAGGGGCACGACCACCCATGTGGTCTCCGCATACGCGGATGATATTATCCTGTACTTTCGTGATTTGAGGGGAGACCTTGCTTCTGTGTCTAAAATATTCGAGGACTTCAGGCTTTTATCTGGCCTCACCATCAGCGAGTCCAAGTCCTACGGGTTCATGTTTGCAGCACCTGGCCAACCCACACCATTACCCTTCGCACCACACACGTTTCAAATGGCGGACTCCACCTTCCGCTATCTCGGGATACAAATCTACAGAGATGCAGATCTGATGATCGATGGCAACCTCGGCCGGGCTATGAGAGCGCTCAAATCCCAAATACAATTTTGGTTGTCCTTGCCCTTGTCGGTGGCCGGAAGGGTTGCCATCTCTAAGATGGTGATGCTTCCCCGCCTCCTTTACTATTTTACCAACTTGCCTTTTCTGATTCCCGCCTCGACGTTTAAGTCACTGGATACTCTCCTCACGGAACTCATATGGGGTCCAGGGCGGAGACGCATAGGCCTTGCCAAACTACAGCTCCCCGCCGATGCAGGGGGCATGGGAGTACCAGACTTTCGGGCCTACAACTTTGCATGCCAGCTGCAATGGCTAGCCTACTGGTTAGCGGGTCGGAACCTGCACGAGGTTGACATTACAGAGGAGGACCACTCTAAAGGGAAGATTCATGCCCTGCTGTTGCCCCGCTCAGCCTTACCAGGCAATACCCCGCCGCTGCTCCGGCTTGCCGTCCAATACTGGCGGAAGGCCCTGAGATATACCACCCCGACGACGTCCTATGCCCCCACGATCCCACTTCTGGGTGTCCCACTAGAGGCGGGCCCACTTACTACTCACACACTCACGCCTTGGCATGACACTGGAGTGACAACCGTAGGGGACCTTTTTGCCGAGGGGCGGATACTGTCCTTCGAAGACTTTAGGACTGCACATGGTGTCCCCGGGGGATCGTTCCTCATGCATGCCGGCCTTCGCCATTACGTGGCTACTAGGTGGGCACCTGGAGGACTGGAACCTCCCACTAACCCCTTACCAACGATGCTATATCTTATGGGGGCGGGGAGCCATCTAACTAAATGGTTAGCTGCTAGTATTAAGTCGGGGAGGGCAATCCCGCTATCGCTTCTCAGGGCAAAATGGGAGGGTGATATGGGAAGACCACTACGGGACAAGGAATGGGAGCGCATCCTTCAGTTCCCCAAAAAAGTGGCCAGGAACCCCAAATTCAAGTTCATTCAGCTCATGCTTCTCCATAGGGCTTACTTGACACCTCGCCGCATACACGCCATGTTCCCTACTGCTGTAGACACATGCCCCCGATGCTCTGCGGATGACGCATCATTGATACACATGCTGTGGGACTGCCCCAAGCTGGGCTACTACTGGTCCGTGGTCGCCGGATCACTCACCAGTGCAGGCGCCTTAACACGCACTCCCACACTGGAATACGCACTACTGGGGTTGGGTCCCGCGGCGCGCGCTAGAAGTGTAGCAACACGCTTTGCTGACCTGGCCATGCTCTTGGCGAAGCGGGCAATAACGATGAGGTGGAAGTCACCTAAACCACCTGACCCCGAGCTATGGAGGGCGGAAGTGACAAGGTGGAGCAAAGCGGAAGGTGAAGCGCTGCAACGCGAAGAACGCAGAGGCCTTAGGAAAACGCCGATCTCCTTGGATTGGTTTGCCATATTGGGGATGTTCGAAGCAGAGGGGGATGAGGACTCTGCTGATTCGATGCCTTAGCACTGCACTGTGTCCTACGAACTCTGAATTTCATGTGCCGCATCTACCTATGGTGCACTTGCTAATGGCGCGGGATATCCCGTGCTGCTCATGATGCTGCTCATGACTATCTGTATCTGTATTAATCAATACTACTGGGTGGAATAGACCCATGGGTGCCACCAAGCACGACCTGGCTTACACATACATGTATTACGAGTGTCGAAGGGGGGGAGGTTCCTGAGGGTGGGGGTTTTTGTTCCGGTTGGTTCGAGGGACTGTTACATTATTAAGTATACCACAAACTACAAAATGTACGATATACTTGCTGATATTATGTTTACGAGAGCATGCCACCTTCTCATGCTGATCCTAAATGTTAACTCTGTATTGATGCTCGAATTACTATGCTAATAAACAGATTTTCAAAAAAAAAAAAAAAAAAATTGTTTAATCATAATTGCTGGACTCTTAGCATAATACAACATTCTAACTAATTTCCTCACTTTATTATGATGCACTGCTAGCATCCTGAAATGATGAAAAACACTCTGGCATACTCTCCTGGAAAGACAAGCCAGTGAATGACCATGCAAACCTGTCACTTCTCTCACTCTGCAAGGATCTAATTTTTGCAACAACCTTATTTTCTGCTTCAAACTTTTCTTATTAAATGACCGTACAAAATCACAAAGCAAATTGATGGAATCCTGTCGCACACTACAAATACTACTACACTTCCAGGTGTACACAGGACCCTTAGCACGTCTTCCTAAAACCTCATTACCTAACACCTCTTCTGTCTCTGTTGTCACAATTTTTTCTTTTTCAACTGGACAACCATCTTTCACTTCATAAGCACGACCACTGGTGTCAACTGCATGCACCAAATCATTATCCTGGAAATAACTCTCCTCATTAAAAAATGCCTCACAGCTTGAACTTTGCATCCATTCTCCAGAAAAAACTTCACAAAAATTACTACGATTAACTATTCTCTTCCATCTACTATTTCTTTTGAAATCATAAATTGTCTTGTTTAGCTTCCTAATTCTATTGATTATCAGAATAAATAACTTACGTTTAATTTCAAATGCCTGATCAATAACTTTCTCAACTTTTTTTTTTCTCTTATAAAAAACAACTTTCTGTTGACCTTTCTTAATATTTTTTAACAAATTGCCAATTATCCTGTTGCGGAACATTCGTTTACGAATGTCCCTAAACTGTTGTTTCCTTCTACTATCATGCACAGAGTTATCTCTTGCTCTAGCAGTAACATTTTTGATTGGCCTTTCCTTTCCATTTGAATTACTTCTATTTTTCTGGACTGAAACCTTTTCTGTAGTAATATTTTTTTGACTACACATATTTCTTATGAAATATTTTGTGCTCTTACCCGGTGCTTTCTTCGTGACTTGACAAATCTTTTTGTTAGAGGACTGCTGCTTATTTTGATTGGCCTGCTGTCTTTGACGTTTTGCAGCCTTTCTCTCTCTTTCTTTCGTTGGCATGGTGAAATGTTGAAATGATCTGCAGTTGAATCTGTGGTAAAATATATTAAAAAATGTTATTAACCACTATTACCAAACAGTAAATCAATAACAGTGATCAAAAACTTAACACACTACTTGACATTTTAAATATAAGATTTTTTAGTCCTTGGCAAATTTACAATACAGAAATAGCAGAAAAGAAATGGAATTTATAATCATGTTACCTGTGCTATCTTATATGTGAATCTGATCTAATTTTATGAGCATATTTTAATATTTTATTGAAGACACTACACATAACCTGTTTTTGAAGGTGTCTTTATTTTTAAATTAAACGGTTTACACTTTTACTTTTTATTTATTATAAATTTTAAAAATAAATGTTTATAGTTTCATAGGCTCAAGCAGGTCAGCTTCCCACCCTATGTCATATAATTCGGACAAATCTGCATCCTCATCACGCTCTTCTTCATCCTCAGGATTTAAATCATCCAAGGGATCAACATCCACTGATGTTTCAATTACGAGTTTAATGATGAGGTCAAAATCAACTGATTGCAGATTGCCGCTCATGTTGATGTTGTCTTTATCTTTAAAGAAAGATAACAACAATGAGATGTTGCAGAGTAAGAGACAAATCTCAGAGATTATAATAGTAAAATTGTTTAACAAGAGTAATATTTTGCAGCTATTATTTAGCCATGTCCAGCGATGCTGAGCAGGTGAAGACTATGTCTAATTTTTCAGTGAACAGGACTCATCTCTTCTTAACCTTGGATAAGCCTCACCGACTCTGTGTCCCCTGCACATACTTAAATGTAAAGGGGCAGATTTATGTTAAATGGCACATCCCCAGGCATGCACCAGTTAACGTGCACCGCTGCTCTGCCACCCATGGTGTGCCGTATTTACAATCAGATAGGAGAAAGCTGCGTCAAAACCCTGCGCCTGCTTTAAGCAGGCATAGGTCTTGACGCAACATTGTGGAGATGGGGCACCCCTGAGCCTTGCTTGAGCTGCATCGCACTTGCGATACAACTCCAGCAATCACTACCTTTACAGCACAGATACGTCACGCATCTGTGCCATTTTTGCCCCATGATGCCCCGCATTGTAAATGCAGCACACCATGGGTGGCGGAACAGCGGCGCAGGATGACTGACACATCCCTGGTGATGCACCAGTCATCATAAATCTATCCCTAAGCTTCTTATCTTGTTACAGATGAACCGCCATATGTACCATCAAACTATTTTGCATTTCCTAAATAGCGAATTTTAAGGGATAAATAGCAATTCTTTACCATTCCTAATTTGCAATGAGCAAATTGCTAATTGCAAGTTACCCATTCATTTCCATGGGCTAGGAGGCTCATAGGAATGAAGGTTTAATTTGCGATTAGCAATTTGCTCATCACAAATTAGGAATTTTTCCAAGGGTGCAGGGGTGTCTCAAAAACACCCTGCTGCACCCCTGAAAAAGAAATTTGGGGGCATATGGCGCACATACATGCCCTAAGGGCATGTGTGGGCGTCATATGGGACCTTTTGTTTTTGGGAAAAAAAGCTTTTTGAAAAGAATTCACAAATTACCACCAACTAGAAGTTGGTGGTAGTTTCCAAATCCTTAATGTCATTTTTTACATATTTTTTGTTTGATACATTGCATTTAAGTAATCGCAAAATTTGCAAATCCTTCAGTGCAATCGCAAAATAAGGAATAGCAAATTTTGCTACTCCTTATTTTGCATCAAACTTGTTTGATACATACCACTTGTCTAATTAACATTCGCAAAGGCCGAAATTCGCAGAATTTTGATCTTTGCGAATGCTAATTAGCTTGATACATATGGCCCCAAGTGAGGCCTGTCTTGCAACATGGTGCATCTTTTGCATCACTGCTGCATCGGTTTCATGTGGTACGTTTTTTTTACACCATGACATATCTGCCTAAATGCATCAATTTGTAATTTTGTCGCCTCATAGCAAATCTTTTGCACCGCCGCTGCATCAGAAAAGTGACGCACAGTGGCGCAAAAGAGGCATACACCTATCATAAATCTGTCCCTAGCATTTTAAATGATTAATCCAGGATGACGATAAGGTGTGGACTATCCAGAGGTTTGTTTAAGGTGAGGCCTACTCAGGATTGCAGATTAAAGTTACGCTTGATGAAGAATACAGAGGAGATAATACATGTAAAGGCCTACCAATGAAGTAAGTGATGTCCACTTCATTGCGCCAGTCATCATAAATGTATCCCTAAGCTTCTTATCTTGTTACAGATGAACCGCCATATGTACCATCAAACTATTTTACATTTCCTAAATAGCGAATTTTAAGGAATAAATAGCAATTCTTTACCATTCCTAATTTGCAATGAGCAAATTGCTAATTGCAAATTACCCATTCATTTCCATGGGCTAGGAGGCTCATAGGAATGAAGGTACAATTTGCGATTAGCAATTAGCTCATCACAAATTAGGAATTTTTCCAAGGGTGCAGGGGTGTCTCAAGAACACCCTGCTGCACCCCTGAAAAAGAAATTTGGGGGCATATTGCGCACATACATGCCCTAAGGACATGTATTGGCGTCATATGGCACCTTTTGTTTTTTGGAAAAAAATGCTTTTTGAAAAGAATTCGCAAATTACCACAAACTAGAAGTTGGTGGTAGTTTCCAAATCCTTAATGTCATTTTTTACATATTTTTTGTTTGATACATTGCATTTAAGTAATCGCAAAATTTGCAAATCCTTCAGTGCAATCGCAAAATAAGGAATAGCAAATTTTGAATTAAGGACATTTTAAGTCATTTCCACATGTGCAGTGTTTTCAAATTATGATTTGAAAATCGTTTTTGGGGAAAAGGAATGGTTTGCAAATTTATGACAAGGACATAATGGTGTATGCTTCTCTATAAGGCATTTCAGTGTCTCTGATGTCATTTTTCCCATATTACATTATAAGACCTTTCCCCATGGAGCACATTCCTTGTAAATATGCTCCCACCTGTGCATGGTGAATTTAGATTTTGACTGTTTGAGTCACATAGCCATGTTAAAAGTGACCCAAAAAAATTGCAAACGCTTTAAAAAAACACATTCATGTGTCTTAAGGACATTTTAAGTCATTTCCCCGTGGACAGTGTTTTGTAAGTGGCGCAAAAGAGGCATACACCTATCATAAATCTGTCCCTAGCATTTTAAATGATTAATTCATGATGACGATAAGGTGTGGCCTATCCAGAGGTTTGTTTAAGGTGAGGCCTACTCAGGATTGCAGATTAAAGTTACGCTTGATGAAGAATACAGAGGACATAATACATGTAAAGCTCTACCAATGAAGTAAGTGATGTCCACTTCATTGCGCCAGTCATCATAAATGTATCCCTAAGCTTCTTATCTTGTTAGACATCAACCGCCATATGTATCATATAACTATTTTGCATTTCCAAAATAGCGAATTTTAAGGAATAAATAGCGATTCTTTACCATTCCAAATTTGCGATGAGCAAATTGCTAATTGTAAATTACCCATTCATTTCCATGGGCCAGGATGCCCATATGAATGAAGGTGCAATTTGCGATTAGCAATTAGCTCATCGCAAATTAGGAATTTTTCCAAAGGTGCAGGGGTGTCTCAAGAACACCCTGCTGCACCCCTGAAAAATAAATTTGGGGGCATATGGCGCACATAAATTTTAACAACATTCCATTACCTCAAAAACGATTTTCAATTCATAATTTGAAAACACTGCCCACAGGGAAATTACTTAAAATGTCCTTAAGACACATGAAAGTTTTTTTAAAAGCCTTTGCAAGTTTTTGGGTCACTTTTAACATGGCTATGTAACTCAAACAGTCAAAATCTAAATTTACCATGCACAGGTGGGAGCATATTTACAAGGAATGTGCTCCACAGGGAAAGGTCTTTTAATGTAATATGTGAAAAATGACATCAGAGACACTGAAATGCCTTATAAAGAATCATACACCATTATGTCCTTGTCATAAATTTACAAACCATTCCTTTTCCCCAAAAACGATTTTCAAATCATAATTTGAAAACACTGCACATGAGGAAATGACTTAAAATGTCCTTAAGACACATGAAAGTGTTTTTTGATTGCCTTTCCAGCATGGTTGGGTCACTTTTAACATGGCTATGTAACACAAACATTTAAAATCTAAATTTGCCATGCACAGGTGGGACCATATTTACAAGCAATTTGCGCCACAGAGAAAGGTCTTACATTAAAATGGGAAAAATAACATCAGGGACAGTCAATTGCCGTATAAAGAAGCATACACCATTATGTCCTTGTCATATATTTAAAAACAATTCCTTTTCCCCCAAAACGATTTTCAAATCATAATTTCAAAACACTGCACATGGGAAAATTACTTAAAATGTCCTTAAGACACATAAAAGCGTTTTTTAATTGCCTTTGCAGCATGTTTGTATCACTTTTAACATGGCTATGTAACACAAACATTCAAAATCTAAATTTTCCATGCACAGGTGGGAGCATATTTACAAGCAATTTGCGCCACATAATTCATAATTTTTTCCTTAAAGCACACTATTCTCTATCTAAATTAAAGAAATATTTTCTCACCTTAGCAAATACTTTGAGTTTGAAAACAGTCTCAGAAACACACCAATTTGTCTTCAGCAGAGCAAAAGGTATGCACTCCAGAGTCTGCAGCTATCAAAAGCACAGAAATGCTGTAATTCTTCACACATATCTCTCATGTCACCCAATCAAAACTCTTCCCTCACTTTTTTTCAAATGAAAACCCTTCCCCCCTCTGCCATTTCATGCCTTTTCTGCATAGCAACCACCTCTTGGAAGACTTCTGGTGTTTGCAAGTTCACACAACAATGTTGCAATTGAACTCTGAACTCTCAGTGCACCTGCGTATCCACTGCAATCTTTCATTTAATGATTTTTTATTGACCACTCAAAATACATCTTTCAAAGAACACATCCATGCACCCTAACTTTCTGTTTTCAGCAATCAAAATCCACCAATCACTGTTACTGCTTCATGAACACAGAAACTCCACAGTTTTTTTCATTTTAAACTCTCATTTTTTCAACTGCCATTTCATTGCCACACTTCATCTGACTGCAGGAGAACCTCCTCTCACCATGTTTTCTGTCTGGATTGTTGGACATAGTTATATTCACTGGGCTCACAGGTACTCTGAGAACAGAAATTTACCTAACCTCAATTTACAAGATGTGGAAATTAAGTCGTTTGGCCACAGAGGATTAAAATGTCACCAATTGATACCATTGGTGAAAACCTTTATGCATTTGCCCAAACCTGACCTGTTAATTGTGCACTGTGGAGGTAATTTTGACTGGGGTAGGTCTGGAAATGCTTTTAAAGGACACCTTTGAGCAATTGATGGCACTTTTTCCTCAGACTGCCTTGGTATATTCAAATATATGCCAAAGACAGAAATGGAGGTGGTCAAACCAATTTTGTCCACAAATTGAGAAGTCGAGGAAGCATGTAAACAAATCTGTTTCAGCTTACATGAGAGACCATGGAATGGGCTCCCTGTACAACAATAACTTGCGTTACTACATGCAAGATATCTACAGAGGAGATGGAGTTCACTTCTCAGATGAGGGCAACAGAATTTTCACTCTGAATTTAAGACTGTGCATTGGTACCTACTTATAAGTACCTAAATGTACCATAAACCCAAAAGCTCTTCTCAGAGCTACCCTACATCTGATCACTCACAATTATTATTTTACTCTAACATTTTTCACTAATTTTCAACAAAGTACGCTCCCTGGGGCGCTACCCGGTACGCGAACCGGGAGCTAACCTCGCGAAATGTTTTAAAAAAATGGTTTTTTTTCGCACATATAAGCCTCCTCAGCCACCCTCACAAAACCTAGGGGGTCAAGATAAGTCTACCGTGCCCCCTTCTACCCATTCTGAACATTATTTGCCCTCCATTTTGTATCTTAATTCGACCGAAACACAAAATGGTGGACTCCCGTAACGCTTAAGGTACGCGAACCGGGGCGCTCAACGGTTCGTGTACCGGGTCGCTCCCTGGGAAGCGCACCATCAAAAAAGGTGGGAAAGTAGTTTACAGAAAAGTTACTGGAGACAATTTCACCAAATATAGATTAGCTCATACTACATACCAATCCCTACCATTTTCACAAATTTGATTGGAATTCCATTTAGCCATTTAGCCTGTAGACCTCTCTAAATACCCTGAGGTAAATTACTTCACAAAACACATCTGAAGTGTTGGAATTGACAACCAATTAATATGTTACTTTCATTTTCTACTTTTTTTACCTGACATTTCATTGGTTATATACCTGAATATATATAAAGGAAGAGAAGAAAACACAGCCATTTTGACTACTACTTCTTGGTGTACATTTCAATAGTATTTTCACTAATTCCTTCAACTTCTTTCTAAAGGTAAGTTTTTATTTTTAAAACTGAAGTATATTGTGCACTATAAGTTAATATGGTAAACTTTTTCTGATAGTTATATACTATCCCTCTGTAGTAGTTATAGATTTAGATAGACTTCTCTGTTATAGTTATGGATGGAGTTAGGCTTCTCTTGTATAATTATGAATTTACTTACGTTAAATCACATACACTTTTTTATATTCCTACTTCCACTCTGATACTATACACTGCCCAAAGATAAATTCACTGATAAAAACTGCCTATCTAAAATTAATCCCAACAGTGCCCTATCTCTACTAATATATATTTTTTTAATCTAAATTTCAGGCAAAATGGAAGGCGAACAGAAAGTTGAATTTCAAATTGTCCTGCAAGAGAGCAGCCAAGAAATCATTGATGAAAATGATATTGAATTTTTCGATGAAACTTGGGACAAAGAACTACTGCAATGTGTACAAGCAGTAGATAACCTCCTTGAAAATGAGGACATTTTACACCCTCAGAGACTACAATGTATATTCAATGATAATTATGAAATTTCTGACAATGAAATGTTAGAAAGTTTAATAAATTATGAAACACAATCACAATAAAAAAAAATGCTTAAAAAATAAAGAAAATAAAAAATAATCAACAAAACCAACAATCAATTAACATACAGCATTTGAAAAGTCTATCATTCATTTTTCATTGCAGTACGCTGCCCAGAACGCTTCCCGGTTCGCGGACCGGGCGCTACCCACGCAAAAAAACAAAAAAAACATTTTATTTTTTTGCCCCGCGGGGCCCTTTTAAAGCCTCCACATTAAACCTAGGGGGTCAGGGAGGATCTACTATGCCCCCTTATGGTTATTTCCCCCTTTGTTTTGGCCTCCTCTTGTCTCTCAATCCTACCGAGAGACAAGATGGCGGCCGCTCCGGACTGTTTAGAATGTTGACAGACACCGGAGAGCCAATCAGCTTCGCTACGCGAAGTTCCGGTACGCGCCCCGGTCCGCGAACCGGGGCGCTGCCCGGTCCGCTGTTACAGATATATATCTTTTTTTAAACGTTAATTTCTCAAAATCCACTGTAGCACATATATTGAGACCTACAAAAGGCACATCGGGCTACCAGTCCCTACAATTTTGCCAAGTTTCGTGCAAATCCATTCAGCCGTTCGGGCTAAAAGTGAGGCCAACCGCCCAATGGAAAACTCAATGTTAAAAACACATTTTGGGACCCCCCTTTTTTCTCGGCCCCCCCTTGACGAACCCCCCCCAAATTTCCAGGGGCTGCTCAGAAACAAAATGTTCCATTTTCCAGAAAATTTCAGCCAATTCCGTCCACAAACGCCAAAGTTATTAGACATAGAATTTTCAAAAATCCCATAGAGAAAAAATCCTAACTATATATACCTACTGGCGACCGCCAGTAGGTAATATATATATTCACTGAAAAAACCATAGGTTTCAGGCCTTATATAGTTAGGAATTAGCATTTAAAAAACCTTTAAAATTCACTCAAAAAACTATAAGTTTTAGGGGTGTTATAGTTAGCTGGACATTTCACGCATACAAAACCATTGAAATTGCTCCTATATAGTTAGTTGTACTAACTATATTTCGCGCACCCGCAATCCACTGCTGATGATGTCACATATTACATCATTCATGACATGGGGTCAGTGACATCACTGATGACATCTCAAATGACATCACTGATGATATTACTGATGACATCATCCAGTGAATGTGGTTTGCTTTGTTATTTATATATGCATTATATATATATATAGCAATTTGCATTGACGAATGAGTGGATATATAAAAATAAATATTTGGATGGAGGATTTAGTATCAGTGTAATTGACTGTTTACTTGACCAATTTATAGTGTCTCACTAAATATAGTGGATAGTGACTAAACTGTTTGAATATCTGTATCACTTTGTCAGTTGTTGTGTAAACTGGTTCTCCAGTTGGTTACTAGCTATGTGAAAGTCTATATTAGTTATTGATTAGTTAACTGAGTATTTGTATGGGAGAGTGAATGTTTGTGTGGTTCGGTGGGGGGTGTGTGACTGCCCAAAGATGTGTGAATAGTTGATTCACTAGATATATGAAGTTAAAACTACATGTTCTAACAGTTGTTTGGGTGAGTGAATATCTTTATGGGTGTGGTGATGAGCAAATATATTTTTCAATGGTACATGTCCAATAAACTAGAAAAATAAAAGGTAGTGTATGTGTCAGTTGTTGTATATAAATAAGTATACATAAGACTCAATGATTGTGTAAGTGACTGTATGGATAACTTTATACTTGTAATAATGATTTTATAATTCACTAAGTATGACTTACTATCTAAATGAATAGATGAAGTTGTGTTTGTATAAGTGTGTAGCTAAGGAAATATTTAAGTATGATCCATTGTTTGCATAAGTGAGTAGGATGACTTCATATGTGAATAGGATGTGAGCTAGTGTGTAATGTCGATTTAGGTGTATAAGTATTTTTGATAGTGTTCTATTGTTCATTGACAACATGTATGAGTGAATCTACAGGTAAGTGATTAGATGTGTGTATACATCTATGAATCACTGAGTGGGTTTTTAGATACTTGTATTGCTGTAACAATGGATTCAAATATGATACTCTGTATTTTACAAAGAGTGATGAAAGATTTTACTAGTGTATGAAAAGGTGTATGTGATTGTCACGTGGATGATGTCATCAGTGATGTCATTTGAGATGTCATCAGTGATGTCACTGACCATGTCATGAATGATGTAATATGTGACATCATCAGCTGTGGATTGCGGGTGCGCAAAATATAGTTAGTACAACTAACTATATAGGAGCAATTTCAATGGTTTTGTATGAGTGAAATGTCCAGCTTACTATAACACCCCTAAAACTTATAGTTTTTTCAGTGAATTTTAAAGGTTTTTCAAATGCTAATTCCTAACTATATAAGGCCTGAAACCTATGGTTTTTTCAGTGAATTTCAAAGGTTTTTCAAATACTAATTCCTAACTATATAAGGCCTGAAACCTATGGTTTTTTCAGTGAATTTGCAAGGTTTTTTAAATGCTAATTCCTAACTATATAAGGCCTGAAACCTATGTTTTTTTCAGTGAATTTCAAAGTTTTTTTTAATGCTAATTCCTAACTATATAAGACCTGAAAGCCCACCAGGAATCTCCAGTATGCGCCAGGGGACTGCATTGCAGAGAGGTGTAATGAAGCCACGCCCCTTTTTACACCTCTCTGCAACGCAGCCCCCGTACATGTTTGAAGAGGGGGAACTAATTCCCCTTACATACTGGGGGCCCCTAGGGGCCAACTAGCCCACCTGGAACCTCCAGTATGCGCCAGGGGGCTGCATTGCAGAGGTGTAATGAGGCTATGCCCCTTCTTACACCTCTCTGCAACGCAGCCCCCTGCCGCGTTTGCAGAGGGGGAACTAATTCCCCTTGCATACTGGGGGTCCCTGGGGGCCAACTAGCCCACCAGGAGCCTCCAGTATGCCCTAGGGGGCTGCATTGCAGAGAGGTGTAATGAGGCCACACCCTTTTTTACACCTCTGTGCAACGCAGCCCCCGTGCATGTTTGAAGAGGGGGAACTAATTCCCCTTGCATACTAGGGGTCCCTGGAGGCCAACTAGCCCACCTGGAACCTCCAGTATGCGCCAGGGGGCTGTATTGCACAGAGGTGTAATGAGGCTATGCCCCTTTTTACACCTCTCTGGAACGCAGGCCACTGGCGCGTTTGCAGAGGGGGGACTAATTCCCCTTGCATACTGGGGGTCCCTGGGTCATATCTACCCAAACGCCGATATTCCGAACGATTGAAAATGACTTTTCTTGAGAAACATTTGGATTTGGATTATCATGTCCTATTCTTTGGAAGTTTTGAAAGACTGACTTTGAGGATGCTATAAATTACTCAAGTCTGCCCGAATTGTGTGGGTAAAATTGATACCTAGTCACTTTGAATAAGAATGTACTTACGTCTCGTCTAACATTTGGAAGAAATATCTAGTTATATGACAACAGGATACCGACATAACTTGAAGGAAATAAGAACGCCCTGAAGAAGTTCTGTTGTACAGAACGAAACGTGTCGGCTGGCTGTGGTACATAAACTTAAGGAAAATAAAAGCATTTGAATACACACCAAGATTCAGCGCTTAAATAAGGACTCTAAGTGATATGATTTGATTGGACTTATTGTGCAAGTGGTGCTGTGCCAAACTTTGGAATATTCTCCACTATTCTCTACTACTTACTCTCTACTACTCCACTACTCTCTAATACTCACTCTCTACTACTCATTCTCTACTACTCTACTACTCTCTACTACTCTCTCTCTACTACTCACTCCCTACTACTCACTATCTACTACTCTCTACTACTCACTCTCTACTACTCTCTACTCTCTACTACTCACTCTCTACTACTCACTCTCTACTACTCTCTACTCTCTACTACTCACTCTCTACTACTCTCTCTCTACTACTCACTCTTTACTACTCACTCTTTACTACTCACTCTCTACTATTCTCTACTACTCACTATCTACTTCTCACTCTCTACTACTCTACTACTCACTCTATACTACTCACTCTCTACTACTCTATACTACTCACTCTACTACTCACTCTCTACTACTCTCTACTACTCACTCTCTACTACTCACTATACTACTCACTCTCTACTACTCTCTACTATTCTGTCTCTCTGCTACTCACTCTCTACTACTCTCTACTACTCACTGTCTACTACTCACTCTCTACTACTCTCTACTACTCTCTACTACTCACTCTTTACTACTCTCTACTACTCACTCTCTACTGCTCTCTACTACTCACTCTACTACTTACTCTCTACTACTCTCTACCACTCACTCTCTACTACTCACTCTCTATTACTCACTCTCTACTACTCACTCTACTATTCACTCTACTACTCTCTACTACTCACTCTCTGCTACTCTCTCTACTGCTCTCTACTACTCTCTACTACTCACTCTCTTCTCTCTATTACTCACTCTCTACTCTCTACCTCTCTCTACTTCTCTCTCTACTAGTCTCTACCTCTCTACCTCTACCTCTCTACCTCTACTTCTCTACCTCTACACCTCTACCTCTCTACCTCTCTCTACACGCACAAATATACACATATATATATGCATATATATGCATATGCATATATATATATATATGTATATATTACCTTCTGGCGATAGCCAGTAGGTATATATAGTTAGGATTTTTTTCCTATGGGATTTTTGAAAATTCTATGTCGAATAACTTTGGCGTTTGAGGACAGAATTGGCTGAAATTTTCAGGAAAATGAAACATTTTGTTTCTGAGCAGCCCCTGAAAATTCGGGGGGGTTTCGTCAAGGGGGGGCCGAGAAAAAAGGGGGGTCCCAAAACGTGTTTTTCCCATGCAATTTTCCATAGGGCGGTTGGCCTCACTTTTAGCCTGAACGGCTGAATGGATTTACACCAAACTTGGCAAAATTGTAGGGACTGGTAGCCCGATGTGCCTTTGCTATGTCTCAAGATATAGGCTCCAGTGGTTTTTACGAAAATTAACTTTGAAAAATATATATTGGGCTACATTGGGCTATATATATGTTGGAGCCCAAATGTAGCCCAATGTAGCCCAATGTAGCCCAATGTAGCCCAAAGATGGCCACCAGAGACAAAAAAACAAACAAATGTAGCCCAAATATCAGCCAGATGTAGCCCAACTATAGCCCAATGACAGAATGTCCCAGAGTGTTCTAAAGAACAACTAGAGTGCTAACAGTCCTACTTATTACAAAGGTATGGCACACCTGAAGCCATCTTGATTGGAATAAAGTGGTAACTCTTAAAACATTTAATTAAAAAAGGAATAAAATGAGGGGGTTCATTTTGCCATAGAAAGTATGATTAGCGAATATATGACGAAATCCCGCATACCATCAGTCCGCAAAAAAAATCCCGCATGTACTATTAGGCCGCAAATTAAAATAACGAAAACTTTTAGAACGAATATGCCTTTAGCATACACTAAACAACTAAACTACCCTAAACCCTAAAACACTACCCCCAGCATGACCCTACACTACACAAACAGTACAACACTACCCTAAACCCTAAAACACTACCCCCAGCATGACCCTACACTACACAAACACTACAACACTACCCTAAACCCTAAAACACTACCCCCAGCATGACCCTACACTACGCAAACACTACAACACTACCCAAAACCCTAAAACACTACACCCCAGCATGACCCTACACTACGCAAACACTACAACACTACCCTAAACCCTAAAACACTACCCCCAGCATGACCCTACACTACACAAACACTACAACACAACCCTAAACCCTAAAACACTACCCCCAGCATGACCCTACACTACGCAAACACTACAACACTACCCTAAACCCTAAAACACTACCCCCAGCATGACCCTACACTACGCAAACACTACAACAGTACCCAAAACCCTAAAACACTACACCCCAGCATGACCCTACACTACGCAAAAACTACAACACTACCCTAAACCCTAAAACACTACCCCCAGCATGACCCTACACTACGCAAACACTACAACACTACCCAAAACCCTAAAACACTACACCCCAGCATGACCCTACACTACGCAAACACTACAACACTACCCTAAACCCTAAAACACTACCCCCAGCATGACCCTACACTACGCAAACACTACAAAACTACCCTAAACCCTAAAACACTACCCCCAGCATGACCCTACACTACGCAAACACTACAACACTACCCTAAACCCTAAAACACTACCCCCAGCATGACCCTACACTACACAAACACTACAACACTACCCTAAACCCTAAAACACTACCCCCAGCATGACCCTACACTACGCAAACACTACAACACTACCCTAAACCCTAAAACACTACCCCCAGCATGACCCTACACTACGCAAAACTACAACACTACCCAAAACCCTACAACACTACCCCCAGCATGACCCTACACTACGCAAACACTACAACACTACCCAAAACCCTAAAACACTACCCCCCAGCATGACCCTACACTACGCAAACACTACAACACTACCCAAAACCCTAAAACACTACCCCCCAGCATGACCCTACACTACGCAAACACTACAACACTACCAAAAAACCCTAAAACACTACCCCCAGCATGACCCTACACTACGCAAACACTACAACACTACCCAAAACCCTAAAACACTACACCCCAGCATGACCCTACACTACGCAAACACTACAACACTACCCAAAACCCTAAAACACTACCCCCCAGCATGACCCTACACTACGCAAACACTACAACACTACCCAAAACCCTAAAACACTACCCCCAGCATGACCCTACACTACGCAAACACTACAACACTACCCAAAACCCTAAAACACTACCCCCAGCATGACCCTACACTACGCAAACACTACAACACTACCCTAAACCCTAAAATACTACACCCCAGCATGACCCTACACTACGCAAACACTACAACACTACCCAAAACCCTAAAACACTACCCCCAGCATGACCCTACACTACGCAAACACTACAACACTATACTAAACCCTAAAACACTACGCCCAGCATGACCCTACACTACGTAAACACTACAACATTACCCTAAACCCTAAAACACTAGCCCCAGCATGACCCTACACTACGCAAACACTACAACACAACCCTAAACCCTAAAACACTACCCCCAGCATGACCCTACACTACGCAAACACTACAACACTACCCTAAACCCTAAAACACTACCCCCAGCATGACCCTACACTACGCATACACTACAACACAACCCTAAACCCTAAAACACTACCCCCAGCAGGACCCTACACTAAACAACCACCAACTCTACACTACACTAACACAACACTACACTACACTACACAATCACTAACCCACGAAAAAAATTAATACAAACCCACTTACCCCTCTCGTCATCGTGGTTTTCACAACGCAAATGCATTTACCATACATGCCTTTAAAACGTAATTCTTTGTAAAAGCATGCGCGATAAATGCACATGCGTTTTGAAAAAATGCGGGATAAAGGTATGCGAGGTCAATGACCTTGCGGGATAATGGTATGCGGACTGAAAGTCTGCGGGATAAAAAATGCGGGAAAATGGCTGCAAACCATGATTAGCAGCAGACTTCCCTGGTGAGCACTAGCTTTACTACAGTGATCTAATGAGCAACTAGAGTGCTAACATTCAGAATTTATGGCAAATGTGTGACACATCTGAATGCCTTCTTGATAGAACCAAAGTAAACAAGCATTGAAAATGCAATAGATCTCGCCCTCGTTTAAGTTAAAGCCATTCTGTTTGTAATGAGGTGGCTTTTTAGCTTTGCTTTTATTAGTGTTTTTAAGACTTTCATGTAAATAACATGCGTATGTATGCATATATGTATGCATGCATTTATATTTATATAGATATGCAGATTATATATGTTTATATATGTATATTACCTACTGGCGATAGCCAGTGGGTATATATAGTTAGGATTTTTTCTCTATGGGATTTCTGAAAATTCTATGTCTAATAACTTTGGCGTTTGTGGACGGAATTGGCTGAAATTTTCAGGAAAATGGCACATTTCGTTTCTGAGCAGCCCCTAAAAATTTGGGGGGGTTTCGTCAAGGGGGGGCCGAGAAAAAAGGGGGGTCCCAAAACACGTTTTTCCCATTCATTTTTCCATAGGGCGGTTGGACTCACTTTTAGCTCGAACGGCCGAATAGATTTACATGAAACTTGGCAAAATTGTAGATATGGTTTGCCCGACGTGCCTTTGCTATGTCTCAATATATGTGCTCCAGTGGATTTTGAGAAATTAACGTTTAAAAAAATATATATATCTGTGACAGCGCTCCGGTTAGCGCCCCGGTTCGCGTACCTGACGCGTAACGGAACTTCGCGAAGCGAAGCTGATTGGCTCTCCGGTGTCTGTCAACATTGTAAACAGTCCGGAGCGGCCGCCATCTTGTCTCTCGGTAGGTTCGAGAGACAAGATGTGGTGAAAAAAGAAGGGGGAAATGAAGGAAAGGGGGCAAGGTAAACCCCTCCTGACCCCTAGGATTGATGAGGGGGATATTAAAGTCCCCCCGCGATTTTTCGCGGTAGAGGCGCTTCCCGGTACGCGAACCGGCAGCGTAACGGGAGTCCGCCATCTTGTGTTTTTGGAGCGTCCGGTTCGCGTACCGGGTAGCGTCCCGGTAAGCGTAACAAGGGGAAAACCAAGAGAAACAGTAAAAAAAAAATTAAGGGAATAGATTTCCAGCAAACTTGGCAAAATTGTAGGGACTGTTTGTTTGATGTGCCTTTGCAAGGCCTCAAGATAAGTGCACGTGTGGATTTTGTCTAATTAAGGTTAAAAAAAATATATATATCTGTAAGCGTGCTCCGGCACGTTTACGTTACGGGTTTTGTTTGCGCTGCAGAGCCGATACGTCACGGTTATGCGACGCGTCATGAGGCGTCTCACGTGGCTACGTGATACGTCACGTAATAAAGAATATATTTTACAGCTATAGATATTAGCTTTTAAAAAACCAATGAAATTCACTGAAAAAACATAGGTTATAGACCATATATAGTTAGGAATTTGCATTTACAAAACCTTGAAAATTCACTGAAAAAACCATAGGTTAGAGACCATATATAGTTAGCTGGACATTTTATTGACATAAAACCAATGAAATTCCATATATAGTTAGTTGCACTAACTATATATCGCGCACCCGCAATCCACTGCTGATGATGTCACATATTACATCATTCATGACATGGTCAGTGACATCACTGATGACATCACTGATGACATCTCAAATGACATCACTGATGACATCACTGATGACATCTCAAATGACATCACTGATGACATCATGACACACCAATACCAGTTACTACATACGCACTCACTGATTCCTACGTCTACACACACATTCACTCATTCAACCATACAATCACTCATACATACAGTCACTCATTATTACACTATCATATGCACTCATACACCTATGCAGACACTCACACACTGCCACTCATCCATGGAGTTACTGACACACCTAGTCAGTCCTGTAAAGAATCAATCACACTTCCATTTCCTCATCTATACAGTTAAACACAGAACACCATACTTCAGTGACATCACTGATGACATCACTGATGACATCACTGACCATGTCATGAATGATGTAATATGTGACATCATCAGCAGTGGATTGCGGGTGCGCGATATATAGTTAGTGCAACTAACTATATATGGAATTTCATTGGTTTTATGTCAATAAAATGTCCAGCTAACTATATATGGTCTCTAACCTATGGTTTTTTCAGTGAATATATATATACATACATATATAAACATGTATAATCTGCATATCTATATAAATACAAATATAAATGCATGCATACATATACATATATGGATACATATGCATGTTATTTACATGAAAGTTTTAAAAACACTAATAAAAGCAAAGCTAAAAAGCCACCTCATTACAAACAGAATGGCTTTAACTTAAACGAGGGCGATATCTATTGCATTTTCAATGCTTGATTACTTTGGTTCCATCAAGAAGGCATTCAGATGTGTCACACATTTGCCATAAATTCTAAATGTTAGCACTCTAGTTGATTATTAGATCACTGTAGTAAAGCTACTGCTCACCAGGGAAGTCTGCTGCTGGTATTCAAAGTGCATGTTTCAGTCTGCATGTCAGAATTTTTTAATGAAATAGAAGAGGATTTGAGAAGTCACTCAAAATGTGCCCTAATTTCTCTTTTTGAAGCACTAATCATACTTTCTATGGCAAAATGAACCCCCTCATTTTGTTCCTTTTTAAATTAAATGTTTTCAGACTTACCACTTCATTCCAATCAAGATGGCTTCTGGTGTGCAATACTTTTGTCATAAATAAGACTGTTAGCGCTCTAGTTGTTCTTTAGAACACTCTGGGACATTCTGTCATTGGATTATACTTGGGCTACATCTGGGTGATATTTGGGCTACATTTGGGCTCTTTTGTCTCTGGTGGCCATCTTGGGAGACTGCATGTCAGAATTCTTTAATGAAATTGAAGAGGATTTGAGTAGTCACTCAAAATGTGCCCTAATTTTTCTTTCTGCAGCACTAATCATACTTTCTATGGCAAAATATACCCCCTCATTTTGTTCCTTTTTAAATTAAATGTTTTAAGAGTTACCACTTTATTCCAATCAAGATGGCTTCAGGTGTGCCATACCTTTGTAACAAGTAGGACTGTTAGCGCTCTAGTTGTTCTTTAGAACACTCTAGGAGGCTGCAGTAGAACACAAAGGAATCAACTGACAGTCTCTGTCCTTGTTGGATGTACATGTTTTACTGAGAATGTCAGACTTCATTCTCACATGACTGAGAAAGATAATGTGAATTTACAGAAAATATGCTTTCAGTTTAGCTTATAGATCCCCTTCCAAACCACTGTGGGAAAAGCATGAGATAATAGTTTTCTTTCAAACATGACTCATGATATCCCAGCAGAAGGCTTTTTCACATGGTAAAATCACCTTAGTACACACCACAATTCCTAAAATGAGTATGGTACGATCAACAAATGATTTTTAATGTAACTAAAGTCCTAAAACCCTCTATTAACTGCAATGTTTTTTAATGAGGTGCTATCATGTATATTGGTCCCAAGATGGCTGCCAACACTTCTTGGATGAAGTGCTGACAGCCAATCAGATTTCACAATGAGATGTGTGGTTAGGCTCCGCCCATACATATATGTGTTTTTGAAGTTAATTTTCATAAAAACCACTGGAGCAATTTTCACCAAATATAGCAAAGGCACTTCTACGTACCAGTCCCTACAATTTTGCCAAGTTTGGTGTAATTCCGTTCAGCGGTTCGGGCTGTAGACTTGTCAGAATGTCCTATGGAAATTAACATGGGGAAAACACGTTTTGGGACCCCCCTTTTCTCTCAGCCCCCACTTCACGAATACCCCCGAAACTTTCAGGGAAGGAGCGCAGCGGAGCTGGCCAAAATTTTGGAAAATTACACGCAAATTCCTCAACCGGCGCCAAAGTTATTCCCAATACGATGTTGCGGATTTCCTATGGTAGCCAATCCTAACTATATATACCTACTGGCTATCGCCAGTAGGTAATATATATATATATATATATATATATTTACATGTATATATTACCGACTGGCAGTCACCAGTAGGTAGTTATAGTTAGGACCTAGTTTGCAAAGGAAAAACATATTTTGACTTGGCTATAAATTTGCTGTCGTTTGACCACTCTGCATGAAATTTTCCCCAAAAAATGTCACAGTGGGTACTATTGATTGGGAAAGTTTGGGGGTGATCTGTGCAGTGGGGACTGAGAATTTGCGTAAAATAAGGTTGTGTTTGTAATGGTATTTCCCATAGGAACCTTTAGCCACGTCTACAGTCCAAACTGCTGAATGGACTTACACTGAATTTGGCGGGGAGATAGATGTCGGTTTAAGGAAGTGCCTTTGGCTTATTTGGTGTCAATCCGTTCAGTTTTTTTTGAGAAATGTATGTTTTTAATTATAGTAGTATCTCTGGCCACTGAAATTTCACAGCGGTTTCACGATGAATCACGAATGCAAGCGCCAATGAGAATGCTTTGATTGGCTGGTCACAAAGTGAATAGAAATTTGCAGCCTCATTTTCTCTTTCGGGAATGGTTCAGCCCCATTTTATCTTTCGGGAATGGCTCACAGTGCTGAAAAAATGTGTGAAAGGTCTCATAAGTGGTCAGGGTGGAAATACTCTGACCCCATGGTTGAGAAATGGATGTGTTAGTGACACAATTTATGTATCCAAAATGGATTTTCCTAATTGCATGTGATATTTACAGCAACGTTGTGACAGCTAGCGCAAGCACCCCCTTGTACCGTCGCTGGGACATCGCGACTACCTACGTTGTTGGGAATATTGGTGAATCATTAATGCACATTTTTATGGAGATTTTGAGATTATGATGAATGTTTTTATAGAGTTATTTATAAAGTGAGTTATCTACTGTGATGATTAGAATTAATTATATAGTTATACATTTTTAAGGTGATGGTGCCCATTGAAATCGTGCTTTTACTTTCCGCTTTCACAAAGTAACCGCGTGGTTCGTGACAAGCGACATCATCACAGTCTCCGGAATCACTGCAAAAACGGAAAATAGATTTTAGAGATGGATGTTTTAGAAATACACTAGAAAAATATGAGTTTGAAGTGTACAGTAATAAACCGCTAGTGTGTAGAATAATGTAATGTGTGTACATGTATGTTTATCACTTTATGGTAAAGGCACGATTGTCGTGGTTAATGACGTCATTGCGACATCCCAAATAACACTACAGTCAACATTGAGAGGAGCTCAAATTATGGACAACATATACCGTGATGCAAAGGAGAAAACTTTTATGGATTATGATGTAGTGCCAGGCCTCACCCTCTTCCCTACCCATTCTGACTTTCATGACCTCCTCTACCATTTATCACACATTCCTAATGTTCCTTTTTGTAAAAACTGCATTTTGGCAAATTTTACGCCCTGCCCTTCTATTGAGGAACTTTATGAAGCACCAGGAACCTTATCATTTCTTATGTAGTCTGGAGACTTATTATATCTATCACGCTGTCTCTCTTTTTATTAGCGTTGCTATAAAAATAAGGAAGACTCCTACCCTATATGATAAATTGGTGTATGAATACGATTAGTAATATTTATATCACTTTCTTTGTCTGATGTTATAATGTGTTATTTTACTTTTATTTTATTCCATGTTTTTTTACTGTATCTAACTGAGGTTAGTATGATATGTTGAATTTGATGACCGATGTATTTACTTCTGTTTGCTTTTATGATTATTTAAAATCGAATAAAGCTGATTTTGACTTGACTTGAAAGGCAATCACAGATATGGAGGTCCGCGACTCCACCAGTCGCCCATATCTGTGATAGCCTCCAAATGGAGTGGGTCGCAATTTGGACCTACCTCATGAATATTAATGAGGTAGGTCAGATTCAGATCCCACTCCAAATCCGAATTTTAAACCAACCTATATGTACATGAGTCAGTTCGGAAAATGATTTACTGGTGGCAAAAATACCAGTTGCAATTTTCGACCAGTGTTTTATGAGCAATAAATAGTACATCTGGATTCCTTGTTATAGGTCACAATTCAATAGTATGGGTCAAAGGCTTCAATCTTGACAGTTTTCAAATGTGAACGCGAATGCAATCATGGAGGTCTGATTTCCCTGTAGGCCTCTATCCATAAATTGTCAGCCATTTGGAAAGTATTCATAGAAGAATCCTGCAATTTAATATTAGTGCCACATTGGTTCTGCAAATCTTTGTGAATGTCCTTTTTGCACTGTGCTGGATTATTAAATGTGATACCACAAAACAAAAGTATTCAATCACGTCTCAGGTTTCTGAAAAGCACTGGCTCAATAGGGATATTTTTATGGATGAAAATCTTCATGAGAAAACTACTCCATAATTAAACATTCCTCCAGAAATTGAAGGGTTCTTAGTGCCCTCCAATCTTTAAATGAGGTGACATTGAGGTCATTGCTTATAGACAGACAGCAAAGGTGCTGTCTGAAATTATTTGCTATTTGAAATCATCTGGAGCCGGTGGCCTGGATGGCCATCCATCTGTCATCTTTAAGAAGGATCCGAAGAAATGGGGCTCCATCCTGAATGGGTTCTTCAAGTGGGTTACCCATGCAGGTATTCTCCTTGAATCATGAAGGGGAGCTTTCATAAAAAGGTAAAACGGGCCACACTGCAAATTACTGCCTGATATCACTTCTGGCGATACCTCAAAGTTATTTGCCCAAACTTTATTAAAACAGCGAGCCGCCTGGGCTTTTGATACTGGATTAAGTTTGATGGAACAGGGAGGATTCAGGACAAAATACTCTACAATGGATCACTGTTTCACCCTCTGGGGTGTCGCAAGGAGGTCAAGGGAGGTGGTAGGAGGTCTTTGTTGCTGCTTTGTTGACTTCCAGGAGGCATTGGACAGAATGGACAGAAGTACACTATGGCGCAAACTTAAACAGTGGCAAATATTGGAGGCCCTGTTGGATCTCCTTGTAAAATTCCACAGTAATAACTGGGTCCAAGTTGATCTTGATTAGAGAGGGAGTTTGTCAAGGAAGATCCTAGTAGAAAATGGCTTATACCAGGGATGCGTGTAAGTGCCTTTGTAGTTCAGTCTGTTTATAGATGGCCTTCCCCAAGTTTTGGGGTCGACTCATAGTTCTTCACCTAAAATTGGGTGTAGGCATGGTAGCTGCCTTATGTATGCAAATGACTTGGTGGCACTGGATCTTATCCCTATTGGCTTGCATTGTAAATGAATCACATGAAGTTCCTACTGCCATTATAATAAACTAATGATCAACATTGAGAAGACAAAAACATTGCTCTTCAGTAAGCAGAAAAATAGCGTCTCGTGGTTTCTGAGCAAGATGGTGCTTGAGCAGGTCCGAGAGCACAAATACCTGGGGATGATTTTCTCAGATGATTTGAGATTGGATAAACAGCGGCTAGCCGAAGGTTGACATTGTTGTCTGAAGTAGGTAGTTTAAAATTATTCAATTGTAAGTATGGTAGTTATTCCTTCGAGCCATTAAGTAAAGTAATTTTGGATATGGTAATTCTTCAGGTCCTATACGTAGCAGGGGTATTGGCAATGGACAGATGAGTCGCATGGGAAGGAGCCGAGGGTACCATTGTGAAATCTGTGCTCGATTTACCCAAAAAGCCATATTCAAAGCTATAAGGAGGGAGTTGAAATCGGTAGTATGGAGTGTTGCTGCGGATGCGAGGGCCCTGTGGTTTTATTTTAAATCCAATTATGGATCCCTTGGTAAAAAACCTTCAGCTTTAACCTTTCCAGAGGTACTGTTAACCTTTCCTGATAAGAGGATACCGGTTAAGATGGAGAGATTAGGTGTGCTGGATATGTGTGAAGTTGGGAGTAAAGAGAAAATAATTACTCAACTTAAGAACACCCTCAGATGCTGTGCAGAGGAAACCTGTAATGAGGAATGCTTGTATTTGGGGAATAAGAGATCAGTTGTACCTTTCCTCGTTTCACAGAAGGGCACAGACCTTTTTCCTTATTTCCATAGAATTCCAGATAGAACCTTGGGCAGTGAAATCTTGCATCTGAGGGTGATGATTGACCCGGGGTGGTGGAGGCTCGGGCTAAAGGTGCATATTGCTAAGAACCATGAACAGTGCCCATGAGTATTCAGTCCTTCATTTATTTGTGGATTGTGCATTGTTCTGAGAGGAAAGGAAGAGATTTCTAAAACCAGTTGTAGTAAAGTATGGGATAAATTGAGAGTCATCGGGTTAAATTTGTTGTGTGGGTTGGGACATCAGGACGTGGCCATTGCTGTAGGTCAATTCGTGCACAACATTGTTTTATTGTTTGCCAGGATTGCCTCAGCTAATGATACTCTACATTAGCACATATTGGTGGCCAGACATGTTTCCTGATTTATTAGGCTGATGTTGATCTTATTGGGAAGAGTCCTTGGTCCATGAAATAGAGTGGTCAACCAGACCCCTCCAAATTGTTTGGTGAAATTAAGATTTTGATAATATTGTTTTTTACACTTTATAAGCCATATTTGTGATATGCTGTAGATGCTATTAGGAGGATCTATTAGGTATGAAACAAACAGGTCAATTTGGCCCAACCAATGGGTAGGTTAAAGAAGGTTTTGGTGTTATTTCTTTGCATAATGCACTTTGTACCATGTACTTTAATGTGTTATAAATGTGATGCCTGCTGATTACATCCTAACAGGGCTAATTACGGGTAGGGAATTTGAATAGGCTCTCATAACGTGGCTGAGGAGGTATTTAAAAATGTATTATGTGGTTGTCTTACATATTTTCCACAGTACTTGGGCTAGGTTAGCCCTGATTTCAAACTTTTATTATTGTAATGATGGAACCCAGCTTTGCGTCTTTGTAGATCCAATTGAGGCATCGTGAAATGACTCAATGTTTGGGCATAATTGTGTGATGACTTGTGTAAAATGCTACCTGGGAAGGCTTTCTTCTTTTTTTCCCTTTTCTTTTCTTTAGAAACACACTTTTTATGACTGTAGTTGTTGATGTATTGCTGTATTTGTGTATTTACTTATTGATAATTTTATGAACTGTCCACGTCGTATTTGTTGAAGCTAAAATTGTGTTATATGTCTGTAAGAATGTATTTCTTTGAAATAAAAAAATTTGATGAGGTGTACAGCCTGAGTGGCAACTCAATCTGTCTTACATCTGACCCCTAATAAACCACTAGAAAAGAAGAAGTTGCCTTAACGAAAAGGATACAGAACATTGGTAATCTTTATTTATTTAGCTAATTTTGCTGAAACTTTGAAGACATAAAACCTGATCTTAGTGAAATAACTGCAGAATGGCATGACGAATTTGAGGTGGAAAAGGGAGCAAAGATTAAGAGCATGAATTAAGGTAGGAAGAAAGCCAGCCACAGAGAGTTAAAAAGAGAACCCTCTGGGAGTTGTGTGCTGACGCCTACCTGGCTTTTTAATCCTCTCCGGATTCACGGCGAGTCCTTGCACCACAGGATCACCACAGCGCCTCGCCGGACCCGCTTCGCGGGTCCCGCAGCGCCTTTGCCAGCTGAAGCTGCTGGCTAACTGGGAGGCTCTGAGAGAAGAGCGCGGGGTAGGTGATAGCGTCAGCGGGGCTGTGAGCACTTTGGCAGGGACTCCAGTGTCCAGGAGTCCCTGCGCGCCCGATTGAAGACACCTGGGCTGCTCTCCCCGCTGGCCACGCCCCCCGCCGACGGAGTAAAAGCGGACCTTGCCTCCAGCCCACCGGGACCCTCTGGGAGTTGTGTGCTGATGCCTACCTGGCTTTTTAATCCTCTCCGGATTCACGGCGAGTCCTTGCACCACAGGATCACCACAGCGCCTCGCCGGACCCGCTTCGCGGGTTCCGCAGCGCCTTTGCCAGCTGAAGCTGCTGGCTAACTGGGAGGCTCTGAGAGAGGAGCGCGGGGCAGGTGATGGCGTCAGCGGGGCTGCGAGCACTTTGGCAGGGACTCCAGTGTCCAGGAGTCCCTGCGTGCCCGATTGAAGACACCTGGGCTGCTCTCCCCGCTGGCCACGCCCACCCGCCTATCAGCCTATGAGGTTGCTATAATTTTGTTTAAAGGTGATCAGTGCTACCGCTTCGCGGGAGCGCGCCGGGAGAAGCCCGGGAGAAGGGCGGGACCGTCTGTGGCCGTCAGGGGCAGAGGGAGGCCGGGCTGGGCCCATTCTCTTTCGCCTGTACTCTCCTAATCCTATCTGGACTTTGACATAGGTTCTGGACATGCCAGCACCAGCTCCAGTGGAAACACCAGCGAAGGCGGGAGGAGGTAATAACGGAACTTTAGATAATTATTTCAAAACGGCAAAGGGAGATGGGGGCAACGAAACCTCTTTGGAGAAGCGCAGGGTGGAGCGCCGCCGCTCTATTGAGCATATGAAAAATAGGCCCCTTAGTGATATTATCCCCTATCCTATCTCCCAAGAGGGAGGTTCCTTTAACGCCAGTCAGGATCCATCATCCCTAGAAGACGTCCCCCTTCTACTGCGGGACAGTACTTCTAATAGTTGCCCATTTATTGAACAGACCTTGGACGCTATCCCACCTAATAGCTCTAGCAGCATGGCTGTCGACCTAGTCACACAAACACCCCCCGCAGCCAAATCTAGGAAAAACAAATCAAAGCAAATTGTTGTGGCAGAGGTGCATGGCCCACCACCAAATAAGCGTAGAAGAAAGTTGAGGGGCGGGCTGGGAAAGACTAAGATCCCTCATTCTGACTTTGGAAAAGTACACAAGTCCGTTTCTACGTCTGATAGGCTTACATCGAATGCCAAGGGTAGTAATACTAATAACATTGCTTCCACTAGTGAACAGGGGAATAATCCATTAAATACACTACCTCCTGCCTCTTCTCCGGGGAACTTAGAATTTCTACTCAGATCACTCCTGCTGCCCATTAGCGAGAGTTTGAAGAAAGTGGAGATCAGACTCACGATCTTGGAGGCAGCAATAGGCAGCCTGAAAACCTCGACCAGCAAAGAGAATAGAAACCTCGAGTTAAATCCGCCAACTAAAACTTCCCTTAACACTCATAACCCTTCTATAAATGTGGGACCCCCCTCGGGTACTGCTGCCACCCACCTTTTGCAGCCACTCATGGCCAACCTAGTCCCAACACCATCCACCAATTTTAAATCCCTACCTCCACAACCAGCAGGCCTAGTTTCTTGCGCCACAGCTCTCGGTACAACTTCTGGGGATCTACCTAATGCTAGTATTGCTCCCTTATTTCCTGACAGGCCTGCTCCCAGACCTCGGAGACCCGACTTGCCGCCTGAGGCTAACAGTCTTACGGTGGTTTTGGCGGGTGTACCCCCTCTTGAAATGGGTGAAAGTGAGAACTTCCACTCACTCAAAAGGAAAATTATCAAATGGCTGAATTGGAACAGACCTCTCCCCGCTCACTTTAACAACAAAATCATCATGGTGAGAAGGGTACCTTGGCTGGGGAAAACGAGAAAATCAATAATAGGGGATTGCATTATGGTGACTTTTCGAGACCCTGGGACAGTATTACACATATGCGCTGGGTCAAATAGATCACCAGATTCCACCATACAGACTCTACCAGTCTCTTTTTTCTTCCCCCCCATTCGTATGCAGCATGAATTGTCACAAGGTAATTGGACAAGGGTTGAACGGAGATCCAGACACAGGGGGTATGATGTACGACCTGTCTATCGACCTCCAGAGACACACTTTATTGACTATAACCGATTTAATTGCCTGAATGGACTGGATGGGGTCGATTGACTGTCTTTAAATCCAGACCTAATTCCCGTGACTTCAGGCATCGGTTTTAGTGAACCACCTGACCCAAATAAACCTACCATCGACAATGGTCCTGACGTAACATCTGGCGCAATATCGGGCATTGGTTGCCCTCCCATTTCTATTTCTATAATCCCCCCTGCAGCTGTCCCGGCGCACTTAAGACTAATCTGGTGGAATGTGGCCGGCCTAGCCAATAAGCTGGACTCATATGATTGGGTAACTTATATTAAGACTGGGGATGTCTGTATGTTCCAGGAGACCTGGGCAAGTGAAGAATATAGCCAACAGGGCTACCTGTCATTTTCCATCCCGGCTAGGTGGGAGGGCAAGGGCCGCCCTTCAGGCGGACTTACAACTTGGGTGGCATCCCATCTAGGCTGCCAGGCTTCGCGGTTACCAGTCCCATCGGACGATATTCTAGTGGTTTTACTGGCCTGGCCGAACCTAGCGAAACTGGCCTTGATAAATATTTACTCTAGACCAGTGGGAGTCTCGCGAGAATCTCCCACCATTGATGAGCTCTCAGCTTATCTATCCGAAAGCCCAAGGGATATACCCTATGTAGTGGGAGGCGATTTAAATTCTCATTTTGAGCCACTGGCCGGCCTTCTAGAGGGTTTTCCCATGGATGAAGAGTCCAGGTGGGCAGTACCTTCTGTAGTAGCGCCTACCCCGAAGGCATGGACACCTGTAGCACTGCAGGTTACTGCCCTAACCCTAAAGTATGGAATCAGAGCTTGCAATGGGTGTGTTAAGTCTGATATACCAAGCAGACCCACCTACAACAAAGTGGGAAGAGAGTCCCGCTTGGACTACGCCCTTGTACAGATAGTGAACTGGTCATCTATCTTGGACTTCAGGGTTACTGAAAGACTAGATAGTGACCACAATGCCCTAGAACTAGATCTCATCCATCCTGGTTCAGAACCCTCTATCTTAAATAAGGAGGACAACAAGCCCGAACTTTTACTGGGCAACAACAGGAGAAGAATCAGGTGGGAAAAACTAGCCGCGAGCCAAGTGAAACTTCCGAGGCTCTACGCAGGACTAATTCCAATTCTGGAAAAAGTGGGAGATCTAGCTAATGATATGGGCAACAAAGATTCCCATAATACATTACATCAGGCACATGAGGACCTTATAAAGGGAGCGGCCTCAGAGCTTTTTGGTAAGGTAAAGAATATGAGCAGGGGGCAGCACCATAAAACCCCATGGTATAACGCAGCCTGCAGGAAGGCAAAGGGAGAACTCCTCAGAAGCATTAAGGAGGGAACAGGCGGAGAGAAGCTTCGAGAAAGTAGACGGATATACAAAAAATTAGTAGCCCACGCTAAAATTGAATGGGAGGAGAACCAATGGGAAGAGCTTACCAGCTCTCTCGAAACAAGAGACTACCGGATGTTTTGGCGAGTAGTTAATGGCGGGTCTGGGAGCCTCCATTCGGCAATTGAGCCAAATATTGCAGCAGGGGTGTGGAAGGCACACTTCCAGTCTCTCTATAGTTCTGAGCTGGGAGAAACTGCGATTGCCATCTGTAATGGATTGGCAAAGCATGAAGGGGAATTGATAACAGTGGGAGAGGTTAAGGCAGCAATTGCAGGATTGACTTCTGGAAAGGCGCCGGGATTGGACGGTCTCCCCGGGGACCTGTTTAAGCAGGAGCCCGAGGTGTGGGCCCCCTACCTGGCTACTGTGTTCAATGCAGTCTTGCACGGTATGGAAATCCCGAGTACTTGGCTGGGGGCAGAGGTGGTTCCCATATTTAAGAAGGGCTCGCCCCTGCTCCCAGCCAATTACAGACCAATCAGCTTAATTGACATGCCCCAGAAGCTGTTTGGTAGGATACTGTTGAATCGCCTTCAGGACTGGGTGGAGGAGACGGATGCCCTCAGCCCATATCAGGCGGGCTTTAGGAAGGGAGTTTCAACGGTGGACCAGGTCTTTCGTTTAAACATCATCTATTGGAGGACAGCGGTATTTGAAGGCGGCAGCCTATACACTATATTTGTGGATCTGAGGGCCGCCTTCGACTTGGTGCCCAGAGGGAAACTTTGGAGTGTCCTGGCCGAGATGGGGGTGCCTCCGGACATACTGATAATTTTACAGAGACTGCATTTTAACAACTATGCCAGGGTCAGGTGCGGGAAGTTTGGGGAATTGACGGACAGATTCCCCGTTGACAGGGGGGTTAGGCAGGGTTGTGTATTGGCACCGACCCTGTTTTGCCTCTTTGTCAATGGGGTAATCGCCCATCTCAATGGCATTGAACACACTGATGCTCCAAAGTTGAACGGCAGCAGGGTGCCTGCAATCATGTTTGCAGATGACACCCTGCTGCTGTCCAAAACCCCTATGGGGATACAGAGGATCCTTGATTCTTTTGTGGCTTTCTGCACAGAAAGGGGATTGGAGATCAATGCCACAAAAACTAAGTTTATGGTCTTGAACCCAACCCAAAGATCACGCCCGAACCCCTTACTGGGATCAGCACGTCTAGAGAGAGTCTCCACCTTTGAATACCTAGGTGTAACGTTGAATGAAACCATGTCTTGGGGAACCCACCAGACTAGGGCTAACCTTAAATTAGTGCAGACCACTGGCGGCATCGCTCGGATGATGAAAAGCTCCACATATCGACCATTGGGGCCGGTCATACAGATCTACAAGGCACAGGCCAGGGGCGCTGTCATGTATGGGGCGGAATTGTGGGGCCATACATCTTCCCAGAGTCTGTCTATAACTGAGAACAACTTTATTAGACAGATAGTTGCACTCCCGTCTAGTACACCACTCCTCCCTTTGAGGATGGACCTGGGACTGAGACCAATAGCAGATGAACTGGGTCTCAGACCCATAGCCTTCTGGAGAAGGTTATGGAGTAGTGAAGAACTTTGTTCATACAGGGCGGAACTGAGGGAGTTCTTAACCCACCCCAAAGCTTTACAGATCCCCTGGATAAAATATATATAAAAGGCCTGTGCGAGACTGGGACTCCCCGACCTATGGTCCGATCCAGCTAATGCTTCATTAAGGATCCCACGAAGAGCCTTGGCCAACGCGTATCATGAGCAGAAACTAGCTATGGTCTTAGATTCCCAGGACTCATACAGGCTGGAGAGGGTTCTGGATGGCATGACTCCCGTGCTGGCCAGGAAGCTATTCCTCCAATGGAGATATGGCACACTGCCTCTGCGGTCTTATACTAGCTCCTGGTCTACACCGCCCTCTACCAAGCAATGCCCGGCTTGCATTTGTGATGAGGAAACTGATCTACACGTGGTCTTGTTTTGTCCAACTTACAAGACCGCTAGGAAATATTGGCTCCTACCACTGATTAGAAACTTTGGTTGTAGGGAGTACCTCCCGATGTACAGAATCTTAAAAACTGATGTCTCGGGACCAACGGTGTTCGCATTGGCTAAATTTCTTATAAATGTTTGGCATACTCGCACCCGTATTTTAAAGTTGCAGTTCCCCACTTAATTTTAACACTATAAAAAATGTTTAAATGTATGGTGGAATGATTGTACATTGTATATTATGTGCTGCTGCCCTATTTCGATGGTTTTTATATTGTTTTATATATGTCTTTTGTATATCTTTGATGGTCAAATCGGCCGAAATAAAGATTGATGATGATGAATATAGGGCCATATGTACGAACACATTTTCCCATAGGCACAGAATGGGTAAAACCCTTTGATACATCTAGGCCACTGTTTTTTCCTTCAGAAGATGCGTGTTTTCATTGCTAGCAAGAGCTACTTGGAGAGACTAACTCATATGGAGCCCAAATGAATATAAAGAGAAGAAACAATATTTGGCTCCTTTACAAGATTGTAGGCAATTTATCAGACTAGGTCACAAAAGTTGTGAAAATAATGAGCTTCAGCAAGAATGAGGTTGGAGGGGGAGCTAGTGTAAGCATAAATTACAAGGAAGATTTCAAAGCCCTTCATGTTAGGTGCATCTTTCCTTCAGAAGTTGAAATTATCTGCAACTGCTCCAATTATTGCTACAGTCACAAAGCAATAATATTAAAGGATAGTGAGCGGGTTTCCTTTGTGCAACCATAACCGTATAGAAAAGCAGTATCACATAGTTAGAATATAGCACTAGTACTATATGGTAACTAATGTGGAACAACTTCAAATTCTGTAGGATTGTGTACTTCTGGTACGTCCAGATAAAGGGATCCCAGTGTTTGGGGAAAGACCAAATAGTAGAGCTCTACAAAATAAAAAATGTGAGCCTTAAGTATCAGCAGTGAAAATGGAAAACATACTATTACTTTATCTCTTTAGAATTGTTTTACATGATAAGAACTTAGAGGCTTATTCACATCCGGAGGTGGGGGTCGCCTGCCAGCCTATGGAGGACTGCCTGCCATATTCCAAGTGCACTACCAGGAAGGCACAGATCTCTGACATGTAGCAGCTAGTCTTTAGAGTTTTTTCCTCTGCATGGGGGCTGTTTTGCCTGCTGAGTGTGGCAGTTGTGATTAGCAAAACAAGTGACACCCTTAATAGGACAGACTCATCAGCACTGTGATGTGGTGGCCCTGTAACAGATAGGTCTCCTGGTCAAGGATTTCCTTTGGTGGATCCAGCTGAGGATCCACTGTGCAAATCCATCACTCCTTCCAACTCTAATTAAAGCCATCTGGAACAGCTACAGACAAAGTAGTATATCATTTGGAAACCCTAATCATAAAATGTTTTCAAAGTCCAGCCTTCAAAGTATGACTGCTTGAGTGACTGTCTTTGGTCAATGATTACAAAGGAGATGGATGATCTTCCTGATCATTCAGAGATCAAAAAAACAACTAGAGCAGACTTTTTCAGTCTGGAATGAAAAAGATAATTGGAAATAAAAATAGATTTCCAGATGTTTTCTGAATGAGTGGACCCACAAGAGGCCCCGCTCAGGTGACCATAAGTTCAATGTACAAATATCAGATGGACAGCTAAAGATTAGGATTTTGTTTTTTGTTTGTTAAGTTAGAAGTTATTGAAGTTTATCCAGTGGGCTTCCTTGAGAAGGCGAGAACAAAAATTGGACTAGATGTAATATAATTCAGGTGTCATCCACATAGGCCATTTTGGACAGCCTAAAAGAAGAAATGAGTCTGGCCTGTGCCACAACATTAACAATAAAAAGCTCAGAACATAAAGAGGACTCTCCAGCATGAAGATGACAAAATTTGGATTGATAGGGCTGAAGATTAGAAGCTTGACGGAGGTCTGCATGAAAAGATTTCAACTAGTGCACAGCATCCTTTTATACCACAGTCCACAAAACACTTGATTAAGATGGAGTGATTTACAGTGTTGAGGACTGCCAACAAATTGAGGATGATCAGGGTGGAGGTGCTACACAGATCTATCATAATTCTAAGATTGTTGACAAAGGACAATAATGTAGTCTCAGTGCTATGCAGAATCTGAATCATAATTGGAGAGCATCAAGAAGAATATTTGTTTTAACATAGGAAGGCAACTGGAGGTTGACATTTTATTCTAGAAGTTTCTGTGAGAGAAGTTATAGAGAAATAGGCCAAAGACTGTGTAGTTATGCGGTCCACGGAGGAAGGATGAAATTCAGAAAGCTTTATTGAAGATAGTTACATGTCGATAGTTACAGTACAGTGGGTAGTTAAGTTCAGTAGAGAAGCCCCACCAGGAGCAGCCTGCATGCTGCTCAGCCCATTCTCAACTGCCACTTCCAACCTCTCAGGCACCCAACATTCCAATCACATCATCACTCAAACATTCCGTGAGCACACACACAAACACACTGGCTGAGCATGAGATGTAAAAGGCATACCAAGAACATGAGTAGGATACTACATATACCCCTTTCTTATAAAAGGGAAACAATAGTCCTATACCTAAAAAGATGTAACAATAAATAACCCAGTAAGGAATGTGCTGAAAGGAAGTCAAGAAAAGGAAAGAAAAGAATGAACGAAGAGATAGGTGTGGGAAAGCAAAAAGGAAGCTACGGGTGAGTGGCACAAATAGAAATGACCCATACTCACCAACAACGAAATACAAAAGAGAAGAAAACAGTAAAAAGGCGAAAGAAACAACAAGTTAGCAGAAAGACATAGACACACCAAAGACTACCCTCAAACACACCCACTGGCCAGGCAGGCAAGCAAGGAAGGAAAGACAAGGCACAACACGACCTAAACACCAGTTTTACACACAGACACACAAAGAAGAGAAAGACGGATCTCCTCCTAAACCAGGAAGAAATAGAATGAGGCTACAATGATGGAAAGTATGGGACAAGGAGGTCTAACGACCAATTATAGTCCAGATACCAAGGATGAACAAAAATATGTGACATCACGAGGAGAACTGGACAAAAGAGAAAATAGAGATCCTCGTCGCCAAATAAATGTAGTAACGTGGTCCACGCAGGAAGGATGAAATTCAGGAAGCTTTATTGAAGATAGTTACATGCAGAGAATTCCAGTACAGCAGGTAGTTAAGTTCTGTAGAGAAGCCCCACCAGGAGCAGCCTGCATGCTGCTCAGGCCCTTCTCAACTGTCACTTCCAACCTCTCAGGCACCCAACATTCAATCGCATCATCACTCCAACATTCCGTGACCACACACACACTGGTTGAGCAGGAGATGTAAAAGGCATAACAAGAACATGAGTAGGATTCTACAGAGTGACTAACTCAGAGGCGTCAGTGGAAGGTTTTTTAATATGAATGTTCCAGAGTCCTGTAAGAGTTTTCAACTGGGCAACTACTGACTGACCACCCTAATCAACCCATGTGGGGAATGTTTTATGTGATAACTAGTAAATCGTCAGACCAAGTGGGTGACATAGCACAATATGTTTCTGGATGTTCAAAAAGATTTTTAGCAGGATTATTTATGCTAAATAGAGCGTGGTCTGTCTCCTTCCTTGCCCCAAATACAACTCAGAACTCCTTGGCACTAGTTATTGGTACCTTTGTGGATTCTCTGCTGCCTTTTAGAAGGCCAGACATCCTCTGTAAATGGCAAACAAAGTGCCTGGGGCACTTTGTGGTTCTGGTTCAACATACATTGAAAAGATTCTGTACACCAAAACTTGTAGGTCAGTAGGTATCAGAGCAAAGAAGGGCAACTTACAAGAACACTGATGACTAGCAACAGGGTCAGTCAACACTTTGTGCTGGTACTACTTCTGTTTATCCTGTTAATATACATCAGACTTACCAATTCCGTTCAACCATGTTTGATCATTTCCCGCAGATGCCACGACTATTTTGAATCACTCAACACTCAAGGAATGGTCTCCAATGGAGCTGAGAGTTTATGTAGACATACTGTGAACAACTATGTATCATAGAAAATGCAGGGAGGCAAACATTATCGTGTTTTGTGGTAAGAGAAGTATAATTAAATTGCATCAATTTCATGAAGGAGTTAAAACAGTGGACCGAGGCCTTATATGGTATTTAGATGCCTAGAAGAACAGTGCCCAGTTTACCATACTAGCTATAAAGGTGTTCATTCTTGGCATGGTCTGGTATTTATAAAGTTTAGTAATTGAGGCACAGCATGCTTTCCTGCTTCAACACCTCTTTGGTCCACTGAAATGATGAAAGACTTAATAACTCTGGGAGATATAATACAAATAAGCTATTTTGAATTGAATTAGTCACTCCACTTCAGATGCAACAGCTATAATTGAACCTGAAACTTTTCTGGATAGTGGTATTGCAAATTATGTTTTCATAATGGTACAGGGTTATGAAAACAATCTCTAACAGCTTTTTGCCATGGTTGGAGTAGCGTGTCAGCACATTACAAGCCTGTGCGAAGACTAATTTGTTATTGTAGGAAATCTGCCTTATCTAAGTGGTCACCCTGTATTTTTATTGGTGTTCGAACTCAGTGCACTTTACCCCTACCAAAATACCTTCCCTCTTAAATATTATCTTGTCTCCGTATGTAGTCCTCGCAGTCCACAAAGCAGGGTGCATGGTATTTAAAAATAGGACATGTAAAAAATATATGTTAACATGTCCTTATAGTGACTAGCACACAAAGACTTGTTTTCACTGTGGCAGACATAGCTGCCTTATGTAGCAAACCAGAGTACATATCAAAATCATAATACTGTATTTCTGGAATGGGACTAACTAGAAAATAATTAACCAACAATTTGCAATAGTTATTCAACATCCAATTCAATGGTAAAGTTGATTTTTACAATAGATATTAAGGAAATGTTACTTTTAGAAAGTTATCTTTTCCCTTGCTCAAGTTCCAGGAGGCTAAATTTGCATTTGCTTTCCCACTTCTGCCAACTAGTAATTAGCCTTAGAATAGGCATGAAAAAAGTGTGAAATGCCTCCCAGGAGCAATCAAGAGGCTGACCTCAGTGGGCAGAGATGTCTCCTCTGAACCTCCCGGAATATGCAGGGTATGGCAATGAGCTTCCTTTTTGACAATACAGCGTTAAATCTTGCTTGAGTGTCAAAGTCTGCTTAACAGGTCTGCTGGGTTTCCATGTAACACATTGGGAGCACTTGAAAGTTAAAGAGCAAGATGTCAAGATAATTCTTGTGTATCCGTTGTCTAGTTGCTGAAGAACCTGCTTTATCCTACCTGGCGTCTATCTCTGGGATTTACATACATCACTGGGGGTGCAATTGAATGGAAGGAAAGCAGGATACCAAAATAAGGCTTATATATCCACTGTTTTATTGCTGTAAAACTCTACTTGTGTTCTACCTCACTTCTGTCTCTTGGTTAATTTGAGTACTTCGGCTGCTTTAAACTAGTTTTGGAGTTAGACCTGGGAGGACACTTGGATCACAATAGTACCTTCCCTACACTTCCACAAGAGCTACTGGTTAATGTGGCCAATGACTTATGCCATCTTCAAAATGCACCAAGTGGGTTGTGTCCAGTTAGCCCCAGGAACGTTTACCCCATTAGTTATAGTATGCCCAGGAGTCATTTCCACATACTAGCTCATGTGGGGAATAAATGTGGCATCTCCAAGCACCCATTTTAGAAAACTCCTGCACCAGAGCAAGAAGCGAGGACTGTATCTGCTCTCTGTGACCTGAGAGGAGCCCTGAGGAACTGGACCTACTCCTTCCTGTACCTAAGACAAGGAAGGGAACTCCAAAGACCATATCGCTGACTCTTGTTAAAGCTACAGGTGCACAAGAAGGTACAAGATTCATGTTTCTGCATCTGCCCAGCTAACAAGTGGCAACAGGACATGGACTGGACCTTGCTGTTGGCCTTTCTTTGACACCCGGTGAATCTCTTTGTGCATCCACTAAGGTCCTGGGTGGATTTAGTAGTGTACTCCTCTGATGGATTAGTGCCTTAAGGACTAAGTAGAATGTAAAAGCATTGACCAATATGAACCTGGTGGTGTAACTGACCTGCACTTCATCGCAGTCAGCATCAAATTGTGCCTAGGTTCTAGTGGACTATAGACTATCATTGGCACTTTATGCTTCTTGGTTTTACTCCTACTTAAAACGTTTAAAAAATGATATCTCACCTTATTGGAGTTTTCTCTTTTTGGTGTCACTTTTTTATAAATTATGCTATATTTTTCTAATTCCGTTTTTAAAAAAATTGTTTTTGCACATTGACTTTATTACTGTTTTTGTACTGCCTAAATACTTACACATTGCCCTAAATTAAACCTTTCTGCCCTTGCCATAACTACCAGGGGGTTGAGCTCAGGTTAATTTAGTGACTTTGAAGGTTCATCCCGCCAAGGATTGTGATTATTCCTTGATGTGGGTAGCCACCCGCACCGCAATAATAATCCAATTTATAACAGTAATGCTTTGTATGAATGGATGCACTTTTAGAAAATGATGCAAAGTGTAATAGAACTGATTACAATATAATATACTATATACTTGACTCTGTATGGAATAAAGGATCCACTGCTGTACAATATAAGGATATTGCAAGTCACTGAAGAGTTCCGTGGCCATACAGAGGAGCGAGTCCAAAGGCTGCATTCCTTTATAAGGTTATGAAAATCCGAGGTGACTTGTAATCTTCTTATCATGTGCAGCAGAGGTACTTTATTTCTTATACTAGACAGCCACACCATCATCATTCCCACAAACCAAATGAAAGAGAGAGCATGTTTGCAGACATAAAGAATGAAAATAGAATATGCAAAATTAAACTCATCAAAAAGCTGTTATGTATTTGTAGCAAACAAATACTAGAATTGGTTTAATGCAAGTCAGTTTAAAAAACAAAATGCACAGCAGCTTGGAATGTGTAGAAACATGGAGAATTATTCCAACCTTTCAATAATTACTTAAGGAGTGGAAAAATAAGCATATCCTCTTTCTGCTTGTCACTGGACAGCTAGAAAAGCAAAGCAGAAGAAAGTAAGACAACATTTTGTTTTCGTTCTTTAAAAGCCTGCTTTAATTATGCTCAGTGGCCTGACCTGCCTTTCTCCTCAGCTGCTGGCTCTTGCAGCAGAAATTGTGATGTCAGAACTCAACTTTAATAAGTTATTACAGTTGAGTTGCTACCTCATACCTTAATAATAGGCGACAAGGTGTGTCACAAGATGCCAATTATAAAGAAATAAGAGACAGGTATTTATTTCAGGGATTTCAGAATTGCACATATTATATTCATATAATACACAATATTTACATAATACATTATGGGCTACATGTATCACCATTTGTAGTAGCGATGACCTAATTGCGATTTTCTGTGAATCGCAATTAGGTAATCACTATTACAAATGTATGCAACTTCAAGAGTTTCATACAGCGATTCCTAGGGGTCGCAAATCAACCTACCTCATTAATTTTAATGAGGTAGGTCACAATTTACGACCCCGTAGGAATTGCTAAAATCACGGGGATGTAGGCCTGTTGGGGTCAGCAGACCACCATGTCTGTGATTGCTTTTAAATAAAGCAATCTTTTTTTTTTTTAAATGCAGCCCGTTTTCCTTAACGGAAAACGAGTTGCATTTAGAAAAGACAATGAAAAGTTTTCTTTTAATTTCTTAAGAGTAGGCAGTGGTGCGTGGGACCACTGCCTGCTATTAAAAAAAGTTTTGCAATAGGGACCACTCCCTATTTGCGATTGGGTTACTACCTATTTGAAGTAGTTGGAAAAGCGCGAATGTTTGCGACGGCATTTCGGTCACATACATTCCTACATACTGATGCGATTCAGCATTAGGAATGGACGCCCTACACACCCCTTCCTAATGGCGAATCGCTAACCCATGGTTGGATTCAGTAATAGGTTACCGATTCGTAAAAGAGTGTGTGGTACATTGGGAAAGCCTTTTTTTCAGTCGCAAGCTGTTTGCGACCTTAAAAAGGTATATAAATGTGGCCCAATATTTGTATGGAAAAAACACATTATGGAAAGAAAGTGTTGGGTAGGTGTCTTGATTTGTAAATGTTTCTAAACAAAGATTTTGGTCTAGAAATCGGAATTAGGATGCGTTTCCTGATTTCTTATCTTCCTGAATTCTTTCCTCTTAACATGCACAATCAGTGCTTGCTCATCCGTTTGCAACATGTTCCATTACCAATGTTACACACTGTGAATCAGTTAAAGATGAAAGGTTCTGCAGACATTGCATGAAATAGTTGGAAATGGTGATCATATTGCAAAGATTCTTGTAAGGTTAATTAATGGCCAATAGTTACACATGCTTAATCCAATTTAACAGGGAGAGAGGGAAATTAAACAGATATATTGACTTTAAAAAAATTTAAAACATTGAATTGTTTTTTTAGTGATGCTATCACTGTGTTTTTTTAATTGTTAGCTACATTATTTTTATTTTTTTGTGTTTATTTTTGTTTTATCACAGAATACATCCAGTTTGTGAAGTATATTTATATTCATTATGTCATTACAATCAATGTGCGAATGCAAAATACACTATATTTACATATCGTCCCACATTGCATAGAGTATGACTTAATGGAGATTTATGCAGCACGTCACATTAGAGCGTTGCTGAGGTGTGAAACACAGGTCCCATATAAATCACACTATTCAATTTAAAAATAATGTTTTGTGTGTTGTCAGATTTAAATAGCAAATTCATGCCCACACAGAGTTTCAGTTTGCGCGGTATGAATCAAATTACTATCCTCAAATAGGTTAAAAAAGGCTTCTTCCATCCCCTTAACACGTCCTTGCAATTTAGAGACATGTAAACGAAATCTAAAGACTTTTCTCATAGATTCTGGTGTGCTTACTGACGGCCTCTGTTCTAGTGGGTGATTAAGGAAAGCTTTTTCAGCATTTACTTCAGAATAATCTTAATTGGTGCAAGGTTGAGGCCTTTCTAGGAGGCGAGGCAAAAGGTTGAATAGCCTTTTCAAGTCACATGAAAGTTTCTGGGATGAATGCACGATAATTAGATTAATAAGTAGCTTAATTTATCACAGCTGAGGATTTCAACAGCCACACATTAGGAAGAAAAAAAGATTAGCGCGATTCCAGTTTGGTAAAAATACACAGAAATATGATTAACCTCAGAAACAAAAGTGGCCTTCATTTTTATTTAAAAAATGCAGCTAGTAAATAAGAAAAGAAAATTCCAATGAAGCGTTCATGCAAGTTTATCTCTTTCCCTCGATCTCAGGGCACCTATTAACCCATACTTCCAATCATCTTCCCATGGTTCCTCCATCACCATCCATCCAGAAACGCTCAATCCACCCATCCACCCATTCATCCTCATACCCACACATTCATTCACACTATTTTTATATATCTATATATGTTACCCAGTGGCAGAGTGAATTTCTAAGTTTTAAAACAAAATCAAAAACATATATTTTAATCACACCTGACTATAACTTTATATACCTTTGTTTTTTTCGTTGAATTTTTAGTTTAAAAAAATGTAAATTAACATTTTGTTACCTTTGGTCATGCGCAGGAGGGGTAGGCAGCCAACACCCCCGTAGACAGCCGTGTGCACGGGCTTTCGTTGTGCACTGTGCAGTTTTGGCTGCATGGCCCGGCTTACATCCAGCTCCCAGCCACTCAGAGGCAGCGAACCACGTGCTGCACACAGCCCTTGGACGTGTGTAGCGTGGGGTCAGTCTTGCAGCCAGGCCATGTTTCCAACACACCGCAGGAAGCCAACTCCATGCTGCGCACAGCCTTAGCCTGCCGTTAGGCCCTATGTCCAAACTGCCAGCAGGCTGTCAACCATACAACACGTGCAGCCTTTGGCCTGCGCAGCATAGGGTTGACCTTCAGTCCCTGGGGATCCCATCCCTTGGGGCAAATCCTTAATTGGCGAGGGGACCCGTTGAACAAGGTCAATTCCAATAAAAATGGAAGGGGACATGCACCCCCTTTTTGAGTATTATTAGGCATTGGGGACCCCACCCTCTGGGGCAGAGCGATTAATAAAGGGATGGCTTCCTGAGCATAATAATGCCCTGGGCACCCTATCTCTCTTGGCCCAAATGTGAATAAAAGGAGAGTGGGGCAAGGAAGAGAACGAAACAGCGTCCTACTGGACAAAGACCAAGGTTTTAAGCATTTTCCTCAACAGTCTTTCATCTTCCACACACCTGAGATCTAAAGGAAGGTTGTTTCAACCCACTGGCCTCAAAAGAGAGAAAAAACACTGATCAACTCTCCGTGGCCAAGAGATTGTTGGAGGAGCGCAGCTTTCTCAAAGTGCTGTAAAAGAAATCCTAGAAGATGGATAGTCTGGTCCCGAGTGGTAAAGCGCTCTTTGCGCAATGAAAGAGATCTTACAAAGAATCCGCTTGTACACAGGAAACCAGTGTGAATTCAGCAGATGAGGAGAAATGTGCCTCCTTCAAGGTAAATTGAAAATGAGCCTACAAGGAGAATTCTTGACATTTTGTAGTTTCTTCACAGATATTGCAGGAGACCACTATATAGTGCATTGGCAAAGTCCAGCCTGGACATGACCAACACCAAGACCACCGTGATCTGTATTGGAACCAACAAAAAATTTAGGAATTTCATGAGCAGGCATACTATGCCAAAACATTTGCTACCCACAGAATTAATTTGATTATGGAAGGATAATTTATAATCAAATTTCACATTCAGGTTATTGACGGTTTCCACTTGCCTATTGGGTGGAGACCCCCCCCCCCATGGCCAGTGCACTTCCAACTTGAGGTCAAAATGATGCCCCATACTGACCACCTCCATCTTCTCGGTATTACACTTCAGTTGGAATAAAACTCATACAACGGAAAACGGCCGAAAGGCATGGTTTTATATCATCTTGTTCAACTGGCACCCCTTTGCCAAATATGAAAATAATCTGGGTGTCATCAGCATAGGAGATTATTTTTGCCCAAATGACTAATGGAACCTCGCCTGTGTATCGACTGTGAATTTATCCAAGAAGAGTCCACAGTTTCTCACGAAATATCTACCCAACTGGAGTACTTTCTACTAGTTAATTGGTAAGTGCTACCTCGTTGGGTGAATGTCTAGTGCATATTCTACACTACAGCTGTGTAAAGGACAACAAGGTAATGTCTCTGGTGGCCTTGTGTATGTGTAATTTTTGCAATGTGAATTTTCCATAAGCTTCTTCATACGGAAATCAGTGACAAAAATAATCGCTGTATACAGTTGACGATGAGACTACAGACAAAGACTTGGATCTCCACCAAGCAAGAATACTTCCTCTCAATTACATGACGTAAGTGCTATTTTTATTGGTGGAGATGTCATCATATTCCTCTGCATCAAGAAGGTGCCATCAAAATCTTCTGGAAGCGCCATCCGCTCCCCTGGTAAGATGAGCTGTCCATCAGCCCTGGAAATTGCAGGAACACTGTTGCATAGCACTAAAGGGGAAGGCGTGGGGTCAAACGGGCAGAGCTTGTAGCTGATTTAGCAGTCTTTCATACTCAGCAGCAATTAAAAGGGAGAACCATGGTCTCTGCTCTCAGGCCAGGAGATGACAAGAAAGAACCCACTTGTCTTGGAAATTCACTACAGAGGAGATTGCGCTACAATAATTCAACAATGCATTCACTTCCATCAGGGATTTCTGATCATTTTTCAACATGCAATTGTAGAGAAAACACAGTGTCCATCAGCCTGGAAAATGCTGGAACACCTACTAACATAGAAGGGGTGAGGCCAATTGGGCTTAAATTGTAGGTGATTTTTTGCCTTTGCCTTAGCATACTCAGCAACAATTAAAAGGGAGAACCATGGTCTCTGCTCCCAGAACAGGAAACGACAAGAAAGAACCCACTGGTCTTGGAAATTCACTACAGAGGAGATTGCGCTCCAATAATTCAACAATGCATTCACTTCCATCAAGGATTTCCAATCATTTTTCAACATGCAATTGTAGAGAAAACACAGTGTCCATCACCCTTGAAAATGCTGGAACACCTACTAACATAGTAGGGGTAGGACTAAATGGACTTAGATTATAGGTGGTTTTGTGCCTTTGCATACTCAGCAACAATTAAAAGGGAGAACCATGGACTCTGCTATCAGACCAGGATGTGACAGAAAAGACAACGCTCCTCTTGGAGAGTCACCACAGAAAAGATTACACTCCAATAAATCAATGATGCATTCACCTCTATCAAGGATTTCAGATCGTTTTTCAACTCACAATTGTAGAGAAAACACACTGTCCATCAGCCTGGAAAATGGCTTGAACACTGTTGTTTACTACTAACGGGGAAGGACCGGGGCCAAACGGGCAGAGCTTGTAGGTGATTTGGTGCCTTTGCATACTCAGCAGCACTTTGCTTTCAGACCAGGAGACGACAAGAAATAACCCACTCATCTTGGACAGTCTCTACAGAAGAGATTGTGCTCCAATAAGTCAATGATGCATTCACCTCCATCAAAGATGTTAGATTATTTTTCAATGTGAAATTGTAGAGAAAACACAGTGTCCATCAGCCTGGAAAATGGCAGAAACACCGTCGAAGGGGCAGGGAAATCGGCAGAATGAGCTATCAAAATCGGTGGGAAATGCTCCCGGGTCACTTTGGCAAGTTGAGTTGTCCATCAACCTGGGAAATGGCAGAAAGAGTTGTATACTACTATCATGGAAGGGGTGGGGTCAAACGGATGGAGTTTGTAGGTATTTGGCACCTCTGCATACTCAGCAGCAATTCAAAGGAAGGCCATGTACTCTGCTCTCAGACCAGAAGACGACAAGAAAGAACCCACTTGTCTTGGACAGTCACTACAGAAGAGTTTGTGCTCCAATAAATCAACAATGCATTCATCTCTATCAAGGATTACACATCATGTTTCAATGTGCAATTGTAGAGAAAATACACTTGCTTTGCGTTGGTCAAGCACAAGATGTTTGATGATTTGTCATTTGCAGAAGTGGAGCTTCATCTGGGGCCCCTGCTATGTTTACATTTGTAAGTGCTTCTCATTGAGGTTTAATTTCTGTGAAATGAGCGTCAGGGACATAATGCAATCTTGTCTGTGTATTTATCCAAGATGAGTCCACAGTTTTTCACCAAATGTCTGCTAAACTGGAGTACTTTCAACCAGTTAACTAATAATTGCTACATTGTTTGGTGAATGTCTAGTGCATATTCCAAACTACAGCTGCGCAAAGGACAACAAGATAATGTCTTTGGTGACCTTGTGTACATTTAATTTTGGCAATGCGATTGTTCCTAGAGAGTTGTATTACAGAGATCAGTGACAAAAATAATCCTCATATAGAGATGATGACGAGACTACAGACAAAGACTTGACTCTCGACCAAACAAGTGTACTTCCTCTTAATTATATGAAGTAAAAGCTTCTTTGTTTAGTGGAGATGTCCTCATATTCCCCCAGAGGTGATTGTGCTCCAAAGAATCAACAATCTATTCACCAACATCAAAGGTTTCAGATTTGTTTTTAATGTGCAATTGTAGAGAAAACAGACTGTCCGTCAACCTTGAAAATAGCAGGCACACCGTTGCACACTACTAACGTGCAAGGGTGGGGCAAGGGTGGGGCCAAACAGACAGAGCTTCTAAGTGATTTGGCGCCTTTGTAAACTCAGCATCAATCAAAAGGGAGAACCATGGACTCTGTTCTCAGACTAGAAGTCGACAAAAAAAGAACCAACTTGTCTTGGTCAGTCCTTACAGAAGAGAACGCTCCCTGACAAATCAACAATGCATTCACCTCCATCAAGGATTTCAGATTGTTTTTCATTTTGGAATTGTATAGAAGACACACTGTTCATTTTCCAAAGTCTCATCAAGCCCTGGGGATCCCATCCCCCATGGCTATATCTAATTTAAAGTGAAGGGAGTAATGCGTATCCCCCTCCCTGAGTCTATTTTGTCCCATTCTCTGAGGCCTCTATTTTAAATAGGTGGATGCCGCGATGCCCACTATGGGCGTCGACCTCACAAATTGGAGGAGTCTGACTGATTGAAAGTTGCACACAAGACACCTAGATACACACTATGGGACTGTGCAGAGTTTGGAAGTAATCCTCACCTGTGTGTACTAGACTACCTCCCATACGGATTGCTCATGAATTTTTGTGTTTTTATTAGCAACTGATGTATTAATGTATGTGTAGGAAAGAATCCTGAATTGTTGATGATTGTTTTGTTGTATATGTTTTTGCCTTTATGTATTCAGAAGGCTGGTTGAGAAAAATTGGAAAGTGCTGCAGACAGACAATGTAATTAATTAGTACCAAGCAGACCCGATATTACCAAGTCATGAATGATGTAATATGTAACGTCATCAGCAGTGCATTGCGGGGGCGCGAGTTATAGTTTGCTCAACTAACTATAATGGCGGAATTTCAATGGTTTTGTATTAGTGACATGTCCAACTAACTATAACGTCCCTGAAACCTATGTTTTTTTCAGTGAATTTCAAAGGTTTTTTAAATGCTAATTTATAACTATAACGTCCCTGAAACCTATGATTTTTTCAGTGAATTTCAAAGGTTTTTTAAACTGCTAATTTGTAACTATAACGTCCCAGAAACCTATGTTTTTTTCAGTGAATTTCAATGGATTTTTAAATGCTAATTTCTAATTATAATCTTCTTTAAACCTATAGTTTTTTCAGTGATTTTAAATTATCACTCCATTCTCAACCTAGTGAAAACAGCTGATATCCCCAGTTTTCCAGCAATAGCTTCCACAATTTTTTTTTTGCCACAAATGAGAGCAACAACTAACGGTAATAATGTGCAGAGTGGATGTTCCCGTGCAAAAATAACACAAAAACACCACTTCCCAATATTTTCAACGAGCAGCTAAATCTGGGGTGTGATCCAAAAACAGGAAATAAGCCGCGTTAGCAGTAGGAACCTAACATTTGCCTTTACTGGTGTGAACTAAGACAACTACCTATAATGTGAAAGAGAGCCCAGCCCAGAATCACATCTGAAGACCAACATATGTCACAGAGTTACTGATCATGCAGCTCAGACACCCATGAAGGCCACAACACCCACTGTCACCATCCTCAGGACATCCCCCCCGGACAACCCCCCTCCCTACTAACACCGAGGCAGCGCAGCACAGGGCAGCGGACCTTCCAAAAACAGCATAGCCCCTCAGCCACACAATACTTGAATGTTGGCAGATATGGCAACCAAGTATGTGTGATGGACACAACTCACCCATCAATAATAATAATGCACACAATTCCAAGTGTAGCGGTGAAGTTCTGGACATACCTCACTATGCAGAGCACAGACCTCTCCTTGTGTACATATACTGCTGGTGCTTGTAGTGTTGTGGACAATAGACGCAACCATGTTACCTCAGGCATTGGGGAAGATCTCGGCCATGTAGCTGTGCTGTACCCCCCTGGAAGCGGAAGCGCAGTGGGCTGGTCCAACACACGCCACTCCAGCGTAGGAGTATGAATAAATAAGTTGGGACTCTGGGGTTGGTTCCCTTGTGTAAAGGCCAACAAATCTGCCAGAGAAGTGGGCCTCACCCTGCCACGTGGCCGGAGCCATGACCACGGGCCTCCTTGACACAGGCCCCTTGCGAACCCAGCGGCACAACACTGCAGACTTATGTCTGTACAGACCACTGCCTTTGATCTACACTGTGGACAGCAGGCCTCACAATTCAGATGGAGTATCATTAGCAAATGACGCAGTCCAGTACGCAAGACACATTGCTCCCAGTGTGGCCCCCCCAGACTACGCATCATCGCAGCGTGCACACACGCAGAGTGCTTCAGGTGCCACTGACTCACTGCACCATACGTCATCGCCATCTGGCCTTTTTATGGCAGAATTCAATAGACAAAAGATGTTGCTCCCAGTGTGGCCCCCTGGACCACGCATCATCGCAGCGTATGTACAAGCTGAGCGCCAAAGGTACTACTAACTCAGTGCACCATAAGTCATCGCCACGTGGCCTTATTGAGGCAGAATTCAATAGACAAAAGACATTGCTCCGAGTGTGGCCCCCCCGGACCATGCATCATGGCAGGGTATGTTCCCCCATGAACACCAAAGGTACTACTAACTAAGTGCACCATAAGTCATCGCCAAGTGGCCTTATTAAGGCTGAATTCAATAGACACAAGACATTGCTCAGAGTGCGGCCCCCCGGACCATGCATCATTGCAGGGTACGTACACGCTGAGTGCCAAAGGTACTACTAACTCAGTGCACCATGAGTCATCGCCACATGGCCTTATTAATGCAGAATTCAATAGACACAAGACATTGCTCCAAGTGCGGCCCCCCCTGGAACACACATCATCGCAGGGTAGGTACACGCTGAGCGCCAAAGGTACTTCTAACTCAGTGCACCATAAGTCATTGCCACGTGGCCTTATTGAGGCAGAATTCAACAGACAAAATACATTGCTCCCAGTGTGGCCCGTCTGGACCACGCATCATCGCAGGGTGCCTCGACACTGGTTGCTTCAGGTGCCACTAACTCAGTGCATCACTTATCATCGCTGGTTGCACACACGCTGAATTGCCAATACTGTGCAGCTCTACTCAAAACCACATGGCTGTGCGCCCTTGCACACCACTGCCTCCTGTCTACACTCCAGTCATCAGGGCTCATAATTAAAATTTAATTTTCAGTCAGTAATTACAGAGTGGAGTAGGCAACTAACTACAACGTCCCGAAAACCTACATAATATCCTTTTAGTATCCTTGCTTCAAGAACTTTTTTAATATCAATTATAGCATCATCTCAGGGTGCACACACACCAAGAGCTTCTGGACCTACTAACTCAGTGCAGCACACTTCATGGATCCTTTATGATACCATATTTTGTTATTTTCGACAAAATAGATTACTGCATGCAGTTCATGCCTGTGGTCATTCATATGAAGTGAAACATTTCTCTCCAATTGAAAAAGAAAAGATAGTTCCTAGAAATGTTGAACAAGTAATAGCTGAAGAACTTCAAGGGAGACATACCCAGGCTCCAGTGTTTACATGGGATTGTGGTAGTATTTGTAGTATATGTCAACAATGTATTGATATTTTACTAAATTTCATAAGACAATATAGAAAAAGAAACTTAAACAGATGATTAAGATATTACCAGAACTAGATCCTTCCGAAGTGAGAAAAAATACAGGGTTGCAAGGTCATTCTCTGGCTTGTCTTTCTAGGAAAGACGGCAGTGGGGCGGAGGCGGCCTCTGTGTAAAGTCAGGGCATGGATTGTTGAGGTGTGGGGCCTTGAGAGCACACTCAGCTGAGGACAAGGGACGTGCACCGAGGAGGAAGAGGTAAGAGGGGCTGTGTATTTTTAAAGGGTTTGTGTTTGAGGAGTAGTGTTTTTGGGTTTAGGGTAGTATTGTGGGTCGTGCAGGGTAGTGTTTTTGTGTAGGGACAGGAGTGGGGAAAGGGGGGGGTTGTACAGGGGTTAGTGTTTTAGGGGTTAGGGTAGTATTGTGGTGTTTGTGTAGTGTAGGGTAGTGTCAGGGATGTTGTGCTGAGTAGTGTTGGAGTGTAGGGAGCAGACTTGGGGAAGGGGTAAGTTTGTGCTGGGGTAGTGGTTTAGGGTTTAGGGTAGTGTTGTGGTGTTTGTGTAGTGTAGGGTAGTGTTGGGGGGTCGTGTGGGGTAGTGTTTCAGTGTAGGGACTGGACTGGGGTAGGGGGAGGATGGTGCAGGGGGTAGTGTTTTAGGGTAGTGGTGTGGTGTTCGTGTGGTGTAGGGTAGTGTTTTAGGGTTTAGGGTAGTGTTGTCCAGGGTTGTGTTTGAGTGTAGGGACTGGAATGGGGGAAGGGGAGTGTTGTGCAGGGGTAGTGTTTTAGGGTTTAGGGTAGTGTTGTGGTGTTAGTGTAGTGTAGGGTAGTGTTTTAGTGTTTAGGGTAGGGTTGGGGCATCATGCAGGGTAGTGTTTCAGTGTAGAGAGCGGACTGGGGGTAGTGTCACGCTTGGGGTAGTGTTTTAGGGTTTATGGTAGTGTTGGGGTCATGTAGGGTAGTGTTTCAGTGTAGGGACCGGACGGGGGTAGGGGCAGGGTCGTGCAGGGGGCAATGTTTTAGGGTTTAGGGTAGTGTTGTGGTTTTTCTGTAGTGTAGGGTAATGTTTTAGGATTTAGTGTAGTGTTGGGGTATTGTGCAGGGTAGTGTTTGAGTGTAGGCACTTGAATGGGGAAGGGGAAGGTCATGCAGGGGTAGTGTTCTATGGTTTAGGGTAGTGTTGTGTTGTTTGGGTAGTGTAGGGTTGTGTTTTAGGGTTTAGGGTAGTGTTGGGGGGTCGTGCAGGGTATTGTTTGCATGTAGGGACCGGAATGGGGGAAGGGGGAGGGTCGTGCTGGGGGTAATGTTTGAGGGGTTAGGGTAGTGTTGTGGAGTATGTTTTATGAAGAGTAGTGTATATGGATGTCGAAATTAGCATAGTTTTGGGGGTTATTTAAAAAAATGTGTTGTAAAAGTATGCGGGGAATTGGGATCTGTTGAAAATACATTTCATATGCATTTTAAAGCACTTGCGAAGTAATGGTATGCGTTATATAAAAATGCGTTGTAATGGTACTTGTGAACTAAAAACAACGTTGTAAAAGTATGCGCTGTTTTAGATTGCAAAGTAGCGACATACATTCTAGCAAAAGCTGTGTGGGGGGACTAGAGAATCCAACCGCTGTTGGCATTAATGAAATTGACAGAGCAAAGCTGGAATCACTAGTAGAGAATTGGAAGTATATACAATAGAGATTGGACTTTGTTGTCTCCCTAGACTTTGTAAAATAGCAAACCACATAGATAGGACTGGTTGACCAAAATGACTAAACACAGGTTCATGAAGTGTTTGAGGCAAATGTCTAACGCACCTTTCCAGATGTCAGAGAAGAATTTAGGATTCACTTAGGTCTGTTCCTTGCATACAGTAATGCTGCAAGAGTAGATAAAGAAATGTGGAGTCAAGAGAGGAACAATCCAGTGACACACAAAATTCTGAAAGTAACAATGACAGACTGTGTACATCATAGGATAGTGTCAATACTGTATAAAATACTGCTCCAACCTAATATATAGCACATTGCGGATGCAATATCTAAATGAGAAGATGATATTGACTTGGAGTTTACTAAGGGACACTGGAATTGGGTAAACATTGTAATGTAACCTGTCATGCTTGATTTAAACTGATGGTGCCTATTGTTTGTGCCAAATGTATCTAACCCAAATGAAGCTTAGAAAGATATATGGAACAGTCAAAGACGAGTGTCCTAGACGTAAGCAGAAAGGTACACTGTTCTTTCACATTGCATTTAGCTCGCTGGTTCTACTGTTTTATTGGATGAGTGTGACAGAAGCAATTATTAAATTAGTTGGCAAGAAAATTGACTGTGCTCCAAAGGTACTAGCCTTAATACTCAGATCTAAATAAAGGATAAAACATGAATTAAGATTACTGATTTAGCCCTGATAACCTTAAATTGTGAATGGCCATGTCTCTGAGGTCAACAGCGGCCCCAGACAAGGAGTTCTGGTTGAGGGAAACATGGAAAAGGGTAGATACACTGAGGCCCAGGTTTACAAAGAGTTCTGCAAGGCTGCACTGTGTCAGAAAACGTCGTGGTGCGTTATACAACTTTTTTTGCAGCAGTGAAGCACCACATTTACAAAGTTCCACCCTGCGAAACAAAGTTATCAACATAATGCGCCGTAACGCAACTCGTCCTTCTTATGCCTCAAATCAAGCTTGCGTGCAGCGTGCTACAAGGGAATGCTGCATCAATAGTAAAGCAAACACAAGAAGATGCTGGACTGAGCGCTGAAATTTTCAGCGCTTCCTCCATCTTCTCCTTGTGTTTGCATCAATAATGAGGCATTTGCATCACTTTTACCTTTAAGAAAAGACACAATTCTCATGTAACGTTTCTGCACTTTTTCCGTGGTAATGCAGGAAGATGCTACCCTCCAGGAGAGTATTTTGCAAATAGAAAAAGGCGATGACCAGGAGGGTAGCAGAAAGAAAACGAAGAATTCCACCAAGGAGGAAAATAATTCCTGAGGTAACAAAAAAAGAGAAGTATCTGTTTGCCAACTCCATACGGCAGACAGAAACATAAGAAATTAAATACCGTGTCACACAAATTTCATTATGCAGAATATCTTTTTTTGAGGTAAGTAACATAGTTGTAACTAATATCGGTTTTTAACATCGTTTTCACTAATATAGTGGTAAAAAAATTGTTTCGTAAGCATTTTAATGTGTTTATGTGTTGATTTTATGTTACTATTGTTTATATAAATGTAACTATTTCTAAAATATAGCTTGCACTTTTAAGTGATTTCGATTTTTTAATTAATTTTTTTATTAATTTGTAATAGTACTTCATAGTGTCATAGTGGGTTGTTTGGGTTTTACGGGATTAGGGTGGGAAATAATTAGGTAATAAGTTATTAAGAATCATTTATTACATTTTATTTAATTGTATGATTGGTATTTATTAGGTAATGTATGTAATGCTGATTTGTATCCGTTATATATGTTAGTTGCAGGCTGTTAGGTTTGTAGGGGTATAGGATGAGAAGTTAATTAATTAATAACTAATTAGCAATTTATTATTCTTAATTAATTATTACATTGATTTTTATATATATTATTTATGGAAAATGTATTTCTTTTATTTATAATTTAGGAGCGGGCTGCTAGGTTTATAGGGGTGTAAGGTGGAAAGTTAACTAAGTAATAATTAAAATAAAAAATATTAATATTTAATTAACGTTGGACTGATTTTTAATTATGTAATTTATGGAATACTTATGTATTTTACTTATATTACATTTGTGGGATGCTAGGTTCGTTGGGGTATATGGTGGGAAGTTAATTAAGTAATAATTAGTTAACTATTAGGTATTATTTGTAAAATCATTATTTGATTGTGGAATTCCTATTTAACTTCATTTTATTTTAGGTATGGGATGCTAAGCTTGTAGGGGTCTAAATGTGAGAAGTTAATTAAGTAATACCTAAATTAACAATTAATTATTAATTGTTAATTAATTATTTAATGTATTTTTCATATGTAAGTTATGAAATAGTCATTTTTTTTATATTTTACAAACAGACTGCTAGGTTTGTAGGGGTACAGGGTTGGAAGTTATTTTGTTATGGTAACAAATATTTTTAGAGCGCACGTTCACCAAGCGGTCTCTTGGCGCTGGGAAGCATATTCGATATTGATCAACTGTTATTGGTAAGCCTGTTTAAAGAGCCATTTTTTCAGTGGTTGCCTAAATCTAACATAGTTGGTAGTAATCCTGAGTTCCAATGTTAATGAATTCCAAGCTCGAGGAGCAATGATGGAGAACCTACACCCTCCTACCCTGAATATCCAGATAGCGTAGGTGGCTGGAACTCTGGTAGGGCAGTATTTACACACTTGGGATTGGAGGTGCAGTCCAAATGTAAGGCCTTAAAGACTGTACAGCACACCTTGAACATGGTTCTCTGTGCTAGAGGCATCCAGTGGAGAACCTTGGTCACCTGGGAGATGTGACCATATTTGGGTAGATGATATGTTAGTCGAGCAACCTGATTTTGAATTAGCTGGAGCCTATGCAAAAGAAATTTGGGGAGTCCCGAATAGAGAGAATTGGAGTAGTCAATTCGTGACAAGACTAGAGCATATATAACTTGGATCAGGGCCTCCCTAGTAAGGAATTTCTTTATCTTTTTTATGCGGCAGAGTTAACAGAGTTTAACTTTAGGTGGTTCTATTCATCCAATCGCAGATTAATAGCATTGTGTCTTAAAACTGATGTTTTATTAATAATTGAATAACAATCATTTATTAATTGATAAAAAATTATTGAATAATAATTATGTAAATAGATTAGTGGTTTTAGTTTTTAAATATATATATATATATATTACCTACTGGCGGTCGCCAGTAGGTATATATAGTTAGGATTTTTTCTCTATGGGATTTTTGAAAATTCTATGTCAAATAACTTTGGCGTTTGTGGACGGAATTGGCTGAAATTTTCAGGAAAATGGCACATTTTGTTTCTGAGCAGCCCCTGAAAATTGGGGGGGGGTTCGTCCAGGGGGGGTCGAGAAAAACGGGGGGTCCCAAAACGTGTTTTTAACATTGAGTTTTCCATAGGGCGGTTGGCCTCACTTTTAGCCCGAACGGCTGAATGGATTTGCACGAAACTTGGCAAAATTGTAGGGACTGGTAGCCCGATGTGCCTTTTGTAGGTCTGAATATATGTGCTACAGTGGATTTTGAGAAATTAACGTTTAAAAAAAGATATATATCTGTAACAGCGGACCGGGCAGCGCTCCAGTACGCGTACTTTTCGCGCAACGGAGCTTTGTGAAGCGAAGCTGATTGGTTCTCCGGCGTCTGTAAACATTCCAAACAGTCCGTAGCGGCCGCCATCTTGTCTCTCAGTAGGATCGAGAGACAAGAGGAGGCCAAAGCGAAGGGGCAAATGACCATAAGGGGGCATAGTAGATCCTCGCTGACCCCCTAGGTTTGATGTGGAGGTTTTAAAAGGGCCCCGCGGGGCAAAAAAAATAAATAATAATAATAATCGAACGGCTGAATGGATTTGCACGAAACTTGGTAAAATATTAGGGACTGGTAGCCCGATGTGCCTTTGCTAGGTCTCAATATGTGTGCTCCAGTGGATTTTGAGAAATTAACGTTCAAAAAAAGATATATATCTGTAACAGCGCTCCGCTTCGCGTACTTTTCGCGTTACGGAGCTTTGCGAAGCTGATTTATTTATTTATTTATTTATTTTATGCGATTTTTAGAGCGCGCAAATGCCCGTGAGGGTGTCTCGGCGCTAGTACTACTGAACTCACTCTAGAGGCAGGAAATAGTTTAGGATGAAAACAGCCAGGTTTTAAGGTTCTTTCTGAAGTGTAGTAGGGAAGGGGCAGTTTTAATGTGAGATGGTAATGTGTTCCACAGTTTGGCAGTTCCTATGAAAAAACATCTGTCTCCCCAATTGGTCCTCCTTGTCCGTGGAACCCTCAGTAAATGTGCAGAGGATGATCGCAAGGTTCTTGCATGCTCCACGGGACAGAGAGCTGTTTTTAGAAACTGCGGGCCGGGGCAATTAATAGCTTTATAGGCTATGCATAAAGCCTTAAATTTGATTCGACTCCGTATGGGGAGCCAATGTAGCTTTCTGATATAGGGGGAAGTGGGAGTGAATTTGGGAATAGCCAAAAGGATCCTGGCTGCGGCGTTTTGTACCGTCTGTAGTTTTTGAAGGACCTTTTCTTGGGCATTTAGAAGGAGGGCATTGCAATAATCTGTTCTTGAGAACACCAGGGAGCTGATCAGGGTTTTGCCCGCAGAAGGCGGCAGGTATGGCAATAGTTTTTTAATTCTTTTTAAGATATAAAAGGAAGAGGATACCACCGCATTGGCATGATGAGAGAAGGTCAGCTTGGTGTCAAAGATTACTCCCAGATTGCGCACCTTGACTACAGGTTGAGGAGGGTTCCCCAGCTGGGAAGGCCACCACTGAGGGGACCAGGTGGGTTGCAAGTTCCCGAATGTCATCACCTCCGTTTTGTCGGAGTTTAGTTTGAGACAGTTTGATGACATCCAGGAACTTATTGCCCTCATTCCCTCCTGGAAGTTTGCCGCGACTGCACTGCCATCGTTGTGTACCGATAACACTAACTGAGTGTCATCAGCATATGTTGTGAGTGCGATTCCATAGGATTTTATTACCCTCGCCAAGTCCGATACGTAGATATTGAAGAGCATCGGACTTAGCGAGGAACCCTGTGGCACTCCACACGAGAGAGAAAAGGTTGGGGAGGTGTAGTTACCCAACTTCACAGTCTGTGGACGGTTAGCCAGGAATGAGGCGAGGAGGTCCTTAGCTTTGCCTCTTATTCCCGCAGCCGAGACACGGCCGATCAGTGTAAGATGATCGACCGTGTCAAAGGCGGCGGAGAGATCCAAAAGTACAAGGACAGCAGAGCCTCCCTTGTCCATCGTTGCTCTTATTTCGTCTGCTGCCTTAAGTAGTGCTGTCTCCGTTCCGTGGCCTTGTCGGAAGCCGAACTGAGTATCATCAAGAAGTTCATTATCATTGATGAATTTCGAGAGTTGGATGTTCATTATCCTCTCGAATATTTTGGCTGGGAAGGGGAGACATGCGATAGGCCTGTAGCTGGCCGGGAGGAGAGGGTCAAGAGTGGGCTTCTTTAGAAGAGGCTTGATTATAGCCTTCTTCCAGACAGAAGGATAGGTGCCTGTTGCAAACATTGCATTGCAGATTGTAGATAAAGCAGGCGAGATGGCTTCCGGTATATGATTAAAGATTGCAGCAGGGCAAGGGTCAAGAGGGGAACCCGATTTAGTACCAGCCACCAGCTGTTGAACTTGCTGCTGTGTGGTTGGTTCAAAACAAGTAAAGATCGGGGAATTGTTATTGATCGAAGGGGTCGTAGTAGGCGTAGGGATTGGAGGATTGATGGAATGACGAAAGTTCAGAGAGATGGAATTGACCTTGTCCTCAAAAAATTTGGCCAGGGAGTCCGAGAGAGCTTGTGATCCTTCTAGGCGTGGAACCGGGGGGTTGGAGAGGTGAGTGACTACCTGAAATAGTTGCCCTACCGAGTTTTTTGCCTCATTGATTTGGGCGGTGTAGTAGCGACTTTTTTCTGCTTTTATGAGTTTTTTGTAGTTCCGGAGTGCACTTTTATAGGTCTGCTTGTCAGTGGAGTCATAATGTCGGCGCCACTGCCTTTCCAGGTTTCTACAGTACTGTCTCTGAATTCGCACGGGCTCAGTGAACCACTGTGCTGAAGGAGCTAGCCTACTAAGATGACGAGTTTTAATAGGGGCTAGTTTGTTACAGGCCATATTGAGACTGCTTAGAAAGCTTGCGGATGCTGATTGGTTCTCCGGCGTCTGTCAACATTCCAAACAGTCCGTAGCGGCCGCCATCTTGTCTCTCGGTAGGATTGAGAGACAAGAGGAGGCCAAAGCGAAGGGGGAAATGACCATAAGGGGGCATAGTAGATCCTTCCTGACCTCTTAGGTTTGATGTACCATTTTGCCAAGTTTGGTGTAATTCCGTTCAGCCATTCAGGCTGTAGACGTATGTAAATGTCCTATGGAAAATTGCATGGGGAAAACACATTTGAAAGTGTTGAAATTTAGAACCAATTAAAATGTTACTTTGGTTTTGTATTTGTGTGTGATGAAAGTTAATTGGTTATGTATATATGTCAAATGAGAGGAAACCACAGCCATTTTGTGATACTACTGTCTGAGGTACATTTGTGAGGAATTTTTGGTGGTGAATTTCTGGTGTTTGATTTACACAGTACTAACACTTCTCCTACTTTTAAAAAGGTGAGTTGTTAATTTGTAAGGGGAACTATGTTGTACACTTGAAGATAATTTGAAAAATGTTTTCTGTTATTTATTTGCAGTCCTTCTGTTATACTAAATACTTGATAAAGTTAGTTTTATATTATGTATTACTAAAAACGATAAATGAAAGTGATTATTTTTTTCTGCAATTTACAGCAAGCAATTTCAAAATAAAATGGCTCACAATGAAGAGACCGTGGCAATTTCTTTTGAATTGTCCACTACATTGATTGAAATTGAGAGCACCAATAATGAAATATTGTCACAAGGAGGAGATGACTTGTATGATTCCAATAGATTGATTGAAATGGACAGCACCAATAATGAAATATTGTCACAAGGAGATGACTTGAATGATTCCACTACATTGATTGAAATTGAGAGCACCAATAATGAAATATTGTCACAAGGAGGAGATGGCTTGTATGATTCCATTAGATTGATTGAAATGGACAGCACCAATAATGAAATATTGTCACAAGGAGGAGATGACTTGAATGATTCCACTACATTGATTGAAATTGAGAGCACCAATAATGAAATATTGTCACGAGGAGATGACTTGAATGATTCCACTACATTGATTGAAATTGACAGCACCAATAATGAAATATTGTCACAAGGAGGAGATGACTTGAATGATTTTTTTGATCAATCTGTTGATGGCGAATTTATCGAATGTTTGGAGACCATAGAGTTACAAGAATCATCATTGCAGACTTTTCATGAGGAAATTGCTGATGAGGACATGTTACTAGTTCTTTCAAATTTAGAAAATTCTGAAGAATACATTTATATTTAGAAATCAAAAATTGTTTGAGACATTATTCATTTTTATTTTTAATTTATGAGGTTGTGGCGAAGTGATTGTAGTATAAAATGAGACTTATAGTATAGAGTGCAACATTTTTATGTTACATGGTACGTTTACTCATATTTACTTCCCTTCTGCCACTATATTATCTCCAATGTGTATTTGACATCTCTTCTTCATCTCCGGCCTCCTTTCTCTCACTGTGTGTCTCCGATGCATCTTATCGCTGCTAATTTGTGTAATTACAGAAGAGAGTAAAATAAAATAGTTCGGAACGTGAAAAGGGGGCAAAGTAGAGTACCCCTCACCCCCTAGGCCTTTTTAGGCGGTCCCAAAAGGATCAGTTTCTGCTTTCCTGAGAGATTATGGTATGAGTTCCATATACCACAATAATTTGCATTACAACATGCAAGATATCTATCTCCTATTACCAACTTTGAGATATTCGCGCTAAGCGCGAATATCTCCAAAAAGTAACACCTGCCCTGAGCAGTTCTTAGCCATGTTATCCAATGGGAGGTGGATAACATGGCTAAGAGCATTAGCTCGGTAATGCATGAATATCGCTGACTTTTTAGCGATATTCATGCATTGCGGCCGTTTATTATCGCATTTGCGATAAACCTTGATAATAGCAAGGTTTATCTTCGATAATTTCTGACGATGCTTAGCGGTAAAAAATTCGTTGGTAAGCATCGTTAGCGATAAATATCGCTTAACTTTGGTAATATGCACCAACGTCTGTTAACGTTCGATTCGAAGGAAATGAGGAAGTGTTGAAAAACATTGTCTGCGCCATCTTGCCTTTTTTGAAATGCCACACTTTTGTCGTGCACGGCAGCCATTTTAGATGCCTTGACCAGACCCACTCTCTGCACGCTGTCGATTCGTAGCATGGCTCCCCACCCTCGCAAGCATCTTCCCCAGGCACTGGTCACCCCCGCTCTCTGTCTTATGCATCGGCAATAAACCTCCCCCCATCTGCGCTGCTCTTCCCTGAAAATCACACTCTGTGCCCGCCCGACACCTCCCTTTCGCCCTATTCACTACCGCACCCTCTGACACTCCTCTTCCTCTGTGTCCGATTGTCCAGGCTATCACCTAGCCCTGCAGATGTAGTTTATGGCCCCAGCTGTAAAGAATCACCCCTCTTCAAAGGAGTTATAGTAGATCAAGGCCCACACCCGATGAGATCCGTCACACCACACGTGTTCCTACTATCTGAAAACCATCCTGTATTGTGATTGGGGAGGGGACCGAGCCTGAAGCGGAAGATTCCAGGAATGACTCTTTGTACATCAAAGTTTTTACAATTATGTGTCACATTAAAAATATATAGCACTCCAACAAAGTAGTAGGAATATAAAACTTTAATAACATATAAATATATACAACAAAACAAAAACAGTAAAAACATTTAAACAACGACGAGACCGTGGCAATTTCTTTTGAATTCCTGATGAGGACATGTTACTAGTTCTTTCAAATTATGAAAATTCAGAAGATGTTGCCTGGGGGTGGGTCGTCAGTAGCAGTCTGTTGTGCGAATAGTTCCAAGGCAGCAGAACGCGCTGAAATCTAGATGGCACGAAAGTGATGTCTAGTAAGTTGCCGCCCAGCAAATAATGGCGTGGGGCGCCGCGGGGTGAGTGAGTCCAGTAGGCACCACAGCTATTCTTACCGGCATTGCAGAATTACTGCTGGGGACAATGCCTGTGCTGTAGCAGGGTCACAGCAGAAACAAAAAGGATTCTGTTGAAGATGTTGTTGGTTTTCAATTTGAATACAGTTCTGGTGTCAACTGCTATGCTAATGTAGTGGTTAATGTTTTGTTTTCTCTAGAAAATGTAAAAGAGGGGGAGGCAGTCCAAAGTTCCGTTAAAAGGGCAAAGGAAAGGATCGGTGGTTTGAACTATCAGTCAAAAAGGGGAGGGGGTGCAACAATTTTTCCTACCGGGTCACACTGTGCTTTCACCGGAACTGAGGTCTGCAGGATTCTAGTAATTCAAAGTGAGGCTGGCGCCAGCATGGGAGCGCCGACGTCCCGCGGATACAGTTTCGTCACTCCACGGGCGATCATGGCAGTCATTCCCCATCGGGGGTCGGAGACTCCCGCGGCTCCTCTAGAATCTTCAAGGTCGTGGAGGACTACGGTGGTGGAGTCAACCAGTGACCGGGCCATTTCTTTATGCTGGGCCCGCTCTTGCCAGGTCGACCGCCATTTTGAGAGTTCGGTAGCTACTGGCGATCGCGGGGTCAAATGAGCGGACGGGCTCCACCCTGCCGGGCGAGACGTTGCAGCATGGCCACAGTAGAAGAACCCTTTTCCGGGCGCCTGGAGCGCTGAGGGTGCAGCTGGGAAGCCTCCACCTGGGGAGGCGGGAGAGGCCTGTTCGCACCGTCTCTCCCTCCCAGTGCACCCCACGGCGTCTCGCTTGAGATTTGTTATGGCCGGACCAGGCGATGAGGACGAGGGGGGGGGGGGGTCGGAGGCATGTGCAAGACATCCCCCCCCAGTGTTGTCGCAGCCATTATTCAAGAAAGAAGAAGTGTCCCGTCCGTCTTCGGGCCGGGCTTCCGGTAGATGTCGGCCGGACGCCCCTGGCTCTGGCCCCATGAACGGGTTTCTTGGTTTATCGGCTGCAGCCGGATCCCGTCGGCCTCGGCCCCCCGACCGTTGGTGGCCGGACCGGAAGAGCATGTGGCGGGACTACCTGAAACTGTCAAGGGCCACCGCGGCCGGACTGGGAGAGAGAGGGGAGGGTCGAGGAGACATTCCCCCCCCCTGCAACTGTTCAGCGTTGTAAAGGCAATCCCCTGGCCGGGTCCCGCTGGCCTCGGCCTCTCCTCCGGCTACACCCTACGTTAGGATCTCCTGGCCGAGGCGTGGCAGCAGGACCCGCCTTATATGGGCTGCTCCCGGCTGGGCGTAGCCGCAACCCTGCCCCACCTTGGAAGTTTCCAGAGTGGGGGCGGATGTTCTACTGACTTGCATTTTCCCTAGTCTATCGATTTTTTTGGCGTGGCAGGCGGTGGGACAGCGAGGGGTGATTTGGTTTCTCTTACTGTTTTTCTGGTCTCTCACCACTGGCATATTTTAACGTTTTCTTGTTTCTAGGACGTTAATAGGTTTTATCATTACGTTATGTTATCGTTTCTTTGTTCGTTGTTTAATAAAAGTTCATGTTCATCAGTGGCCTACTGATTTTCGTTTTCCTATTCTTTTCTTTCCAGGTTGTTTCATGCTAAAGTTTCTGTTAACAGGATACAGTGATCATTTCTTTATTATTGCATTTGTCCTTTTCACTAGGGGTGCTCTCTGGTCGGGCCAGATGACGTATCTCTAGTAAATGGTCCGGGTGAAACAGGTGCATCAATCAGTGGGGAGTAGATAGGCATGACAGATTACAACGGGGGAGAAAGGTCCGCATTACGTACCCTTTCACTATTTGCAAAGATTTTCCTACGTATATTTGCAAACAGGGAATACCTCCAAAAAGAACCAATTCCCAAACAGTCAATGTTTGGGGAAACAATCAATCAATGAGGAACGAAATAGGCACGACGTGTTAAAGGTTTGCGTTACCTACCCTTCACTATCTGCAAAGGGAGAGAGAATATTCCTATTCTTCCTCGTTTGCAGGCAGAGAAGATTCTTAAGAGAATCAACTTCGAACAATTCAATGCTCGATTCAAACAATCAACAAGGGGTACTGTGAACACAAATGAACGCCGCTTATGTACATACACATTGGTATTATCAACAGGTTGTTCCTAATGTTTCTATTTTAGGGAGGTCAAAAAGAGATCCCATTAGTGGCCTACTGATTTTGCTCGATTCCTTTTGTTTTTTTACACGATTTTTCGCTATCTGCAAAGACTAAACAGAGTATTGCGACTCTGTGCTTGTTTGTGAATAGAGAATGAACCAAAGAGAACAATCAATCAAATGGAGAGAGAAGCAGGCATGACGGATTACAACGGGGGCAACGGGGGCAAAGGCCTGCGTTAACTACCCTTCACTATCTGCAAAGAGAGAGTACTCCTAATAGAAATGAGGGGTGGGGGGCAGCATTCAAAGCAGATCAGTGTGCATAAACACGAAAATGTTTTTACTTACCACGTACTTGACATTCGACAGCTTATGATATTTGCTATTAAAAAACCATTGAAATTCACTGAAAAAACCATAGGTTATAGACCATATATAGTTAGGAATTAGCATTTAAAAAACCTTATTTTACTCACACAAAACCATTGAAATTCCATATATAGTTAGTTGCACTAACTATATATCGCGCACCCGCAATCCACTGCTGATCATGTCACATATTACATCATTCATGACATGGTCAGTGACATCACTGATGACATCACTGATGACATCTCAAATGACATCACTGATGACATCACTGATGACATCTCATTTGACATCATTCTTGTGCTAATACGATAAACCTCTTCAGACTCTAATATAACCTTAGATACACTCAGTGTATACAGACACTCACACACTGCCACTCATCCATGGAGTTACTCACACACCCAGTCAGTCATGCAAAGAAACAATCTCACCTCCATTTCTTCAACTATACAGTTAAACACACCTTACTTATTGAAACATATACTAACACATATTTACTCTCTTATACAATCCCTGATACAAGTTCACAATGATCGATACAACCACTCACTCATTCAGTGGCTCTCATGCACAGTTATTTATATATGCCAACTCTCACATGTACTGTGTTTAACATATGTACTTACTATGACATGTAGCATTGAGATATCCATTCACTCATCAATACACTCATGCACACAGTCAACTGCCCATGTAGCTGTTTCCACATGCAGTCTTGAACTCATACACCTAGTGAATAAACTGCTCACACATCTCTGCATAGAGTCACACACCTTCCAGCCACCCCCACACAAACTCAATCTCCCATAGAAATACTTGGGCAACCAATTAATAACACATATAGCCTCTCGTATAGCTAATGATCAACACATGCAGCAGTTTACATCACAACAGACATAATGATGCACAAATTAAGACAGTTTAGTCACTAACCCATGCATTCAGTGAGACACATTTAATCACTCACTCATACAGTCAGTCACGCACCTACTAAATCCTTCATCCAGACACTTATACATCCACTCATTCTTCAATATGTAAGACATATTTTAACTTTACAGAAACATACAGTCACTGGATGTTGTCATCAGTGATGTCATCAGTGATGTCATTTGAGATGTCATCAGTGATGTCATCAGTGATGTCACTGACCATGTCATGAATGATGTAATATGTGACATGATCAGCAGTGGATTGCGGGTGCGCGATATATAGTTAGTGCAACTAACTATATATGGAATTTCAATGGTTTTGTGTGAGTAAAATAAGGTTTTTTAAATGCTAATTCCTAACTATATATGGTCTATAACCTATGGTTTTTTCAGTGAATATATATATATATATATATATTCTTTATCTTATGATAAAGGATCATATGCCTTTTTTCCCTCAACTCCCCCTCTGATGTTAAAAATTACATTTTCGAAGTATTCATATAACGTATGCTTCAATATTCCCGGCTGGGAAATGTTAACATTAAACTTCGACTAGCAATGTTTTTAGTTTTTAATTTTTGCACTTAACACTAATATAGGTGGATATCATGGACCCATGAGTAGTATAACAATTCAGCATAGAAATGAAGGCGCTGTAAAACAGTTTAAGTACAGAGAATCCTGTACACTGGGTAGAATAAGGGAAAAGGACAAAGTATTTCTACCGCTATTTTACTGTTTAACCATTAAAATGGTGTGTTCTGTCTGTTTAGAAATTGAAACATATATTAACATTGTTTATATGTGACTCTTAGAAAGTGACCGAACAACATCATAACACTTTGGATCTGTTTTCAGTTTGATTACTGCTGAATTGACAAAAACATGTAGTGTGTTGTTTGTTTCTACTGTGGAACCATGACCAATCACGAAGGTTTATATGTCTTTTAAAAAGAGGAGGGTTCCAACACACAAAATACCAGCGAACAAGGCGTCAGGGAACGCTGAAACGCGTTTGGTTTTTTGCCACAGCAATGCACAGAAGATTTGACTAATAAAAAATACCAGCGGCTGGTGCACAAAGCAAGAGTCCGTCTCTCTCATTTTCTGGCGAGCGCTGCGATAGTGATAGCGAGGAGAGTGGAACCTGGAAGTATATATATATATATACACACATATATATATATATCCAAGTACGAGAAACAATATAACACGCTCTTAGAGACCACACCAAGACTTCAAAATAGTAAATTTATTCATTCATAAATCAAAAGGTGACCCGTTTCCAGCCATCAAGCTGCCTTGATCACACAAACGAAAAGTGAATTACAGCCTCATTACATACACAGTGTAAAAACTGAAGTCGGACTAGGCATTCCACTTGGAGGCAATGAATTGACACAGTAAAGTTGCCGCCATCTTGTACTGGATACATTGTCGTTGCAAAAGTAAAGCATAGAATTGCATATTCACAATTGGCCTGCCGTGTACTTCATCATAATTAACATTTGTTGATTAAAAGCATTAACATTTATTATAAAATTTGAAGCACATTGGATGACTGAATTCATGACGGTTGGCTCTAGCGTACAGTTTTGGTCGCCATCTTGAAATGAACACCTGAGTGTACATATAAGAATACACTGTCGGTACCCAAACAAATACATGCCACCTAGTGTGTGAAATAACTGAAACAAGTCATGCACATAAGACCTATCAAAACAATGCCGAGGTATTGGCTAAACGGAGACTCACAATCATGCCTGATGTAGTCTCAGATCTTGCTTTGAAGTACAGTGCGTGGTGCATAAACCACAAGACAGCATAGTCAATGCCACTAAATACTTTCCCCAAGTGGGAAAAAAGGGTAACGTGGTATGTTCATGTAGAATGAGGAATCCGAATATACAATGTACAAACGTGAAAAAAGTGGTGCACATGGATGTGCAGCTGAAGAAAAGAGTAAAAAAGAAATTAAGAAAATAGCAAAAGAAAATTTCTTAGCTGTGGTGATTGGAACATCAGGAGATTGATGCCGCGAAGAAAAGGTTTGGGACCCATGTAGAAATGCTGGTTCCATCCAGTTAGTCCCTTCCTTTCCTCCTGTAAAAGAAGAAAGATAGAAAGTTAAAATCTTAAAACACAAGATTTCTTCATCCCATAAATCAATCTCATGTGTATAATCCTAGAAAAACATTTACTATATACATAGGAACAACCAATATACATAAAGGATCAGAAAACTTTTCCTCGTGCTAATGTTGGAGATTTCTTTGTCAATGTTATGCCCTCTCGGATAGAGTGTTCCTAATTCAGTGATATACCTAGATTCTTGATTCCTCAAGTGGAATTCTCGATTACCTCCTCTGTGTCGATTTTCTACTTGCTCAAGGAGAAAATACTGCAGTTTAGCACTATCTGAGTAATGGTCTGACTCGAAGTGTCTGGCTATGGGGCGGTGTTGATCCCTGTTGGTAATGGCCCTCATGTGCTCCAGAACACGTTTTTTTGCCAAGTGAGTGATACTGCCCACATAGCGGAGGTTGCATAGGCATACTAGTGCATAAACTACAAATGAGGAGCTGCATGTGAGGAACTGGCAGATGGATATGGAGGCATTACTATTAGTGTTGAGGAACAACTTCCGCATGCGGCTACCACGACATGCTTTGCAGTGTCCACAAGGGAAGAAGCCTTGCAGGTTGATGCCTCTTTCCTCGCTAGTGGCGATATCACTGTGCACCAATATGTCTCTCATGCTGCGTCCCTTTCTGTAGGTGATACATGGTCTATCTGGAATCGTAGTGCCTATGATGGGATCTTTCTCCAACATGTCCCACTTCCTTACTAAGATTTTCTGAATATCCTTGGAACCACCATTGTAAGTAAGAATGACCCTTGTGACATTGTCAGTGTTGTTGTTGTCTCCCATGCTCTCTTTGTTCTCTAAGATGGTGGCTCTACTTACTGCTTTGACCTTTTCAACTGCCCTGCGGAGGACCCACCTGGGATACCCTCTCTCAGCAAATCTCATGAGCATGATGTCCTATCGGTTAAAAAGGATTCCTCAGAGCTGCAATTCTGCTTCGCTGTAAGGAGTTCCCCCTAGGAGATACTCCATTTGAGCCTGTTGGGATGGCGGCTCATGGCATGGAGCAGACTGTTCCCAGCCGTGGCTTTCCTAAACAGACGCGGGTGCATGGTTTGGTTTTTTGTTTCCACCTTGATATCTAGGAATTTAACTGCTCTGTCACTGATATTGCTGGTAAGTACCAGATTGTGCATGTTGTTATTCAATCTGTGTATAAAACCAGTGGCTTTAGCAGCTGTACCCCTCCATATCAGGAAGAGGTCATCTATGTACCTCAGCCATAAGATGACCCTGCCAAAGTCATTCCTGAACATAGTGTCTTTTCTCAACTCCTCTTCCCACACCCCTAGGAACAAGTTCGCAAAACTGGGAGCGAAGCAAGTTCCCATGGTGGTATCGAGGGTTTGCCTGTATATTTCTCCATTAAAGAGAAGAAAATTGTTGTTGAGACAGAACCTGGTCATGGCAATGATCATATCAGTATGCTCCAGATATTTGATAGATATTTTAGATAGGCCTGGGCGGTAAATTCCGTTCCGCTCGCGGAATTTGCGAATTTGGGTAATTTCGCATTCTGCAGAGAACGCGAAATTGCCCAAAATTCTGCGTTCCACGACTTCGCTAAATTTTTTGCTTGTTCGCGTTCTCAAAATGCGTGTTCGTGAGCTATTTCCCCTCGAGCACGCAACCAGCGATTGCGAACAGGAAAAAAGCATTACGAACAAGCACTTCCGCGTGTTCACAGAATTTCTGCGTTTCCACAGGGATTTTTTACAGTTTCGCAGAGATTTGCGTATCACAATTCCACAAATTCCACCCACCCCTACTTTTAGAGATGTATTTTTTGCAGGCCAAAATGCCCAATTCATGCTCAATGATTGTGTATAGTGAGCTAACGTCCATCGTGATTAAGAGGAAATCATCTTGCTATTCCACCCCTTGGATTGTGATAAAAAAAATCCTTTGTGTCCTTCACATAGGATGGTAGGAGAACTACTTGATCTTTCAGAAAGTGATCAACGTATCTTGATACGTTCTCTAATGTACTACACCTGGAGGACTCAATGGGCCGACCTGGAGGATTGACAAGGTCTTTATGGATTTTTGGAAGGAGGTATAGGACTGGAAGTTTGGGAAAATCTTTCTTTGAAAACAATATTCTTCCCACTTTAGTAGGCCTTTGTCCCTTCAATCTGTTAAATTATTCCAGTTGCCTACAATGCTCTTGGTGTACTCATTTCTATTGGTAAGGGTATAGAACAGAGGGTCACCGAGTTGACGGGTGGCTTCTGCTATTTACATATCCCTACTCATGGTAAACACATTGTCCCACTTGTCTGCAGGCCTTACAATAATGGAACTGTCAGTGGCTAGATTGGTAATGACATTATTTTGTGCTACTGTGAGATTGTACAATAATGGCGCTGATTTTTTAAACCATACTTTTTGTTTGAATTTTAACAATTGATCGGATACAATGTCTTGGGAAGTATCAATATTGTCATGCAGCATGTTAGCTAAAAACGTAGATTTGGGTTTGAATTTAGTAATTGCCACTTTATCATAACTGATTTCAAACTCTCTCCATGTCTGATACATATCGTGATTGTCAATAGTCCCTCCACTGCCCAGTTCATGTAATGTCATAAGGGTATCAATATCACTATTATTAAGTTCTTCTTTGGGGTCAGGTTGGAACACAATTCTCTACTGGTATTGGGTTTTAGTTTGTGCCATTTCTTCAGTTTCAGTTTGTGGCAGAATTTGAAAAGGTCAATATGAGTAATGACATAGTTGAGAGGTTCTGTAGGGCAGAAAGATATGCATAGGCACAGTGTTCTAGTTTCTAGGTCACTGACAGGTTTGGTGGTGAGGTTCACAATGGTGCGGTTTACCTCTGCATCATCCATTATAAAGCTGTGGTTGAGCGAGTTGCAATGGTTCCCATGCGCCCTCCGAAGTTCTCTCTTCCTCTGTCTCTGCTTGTCTCGCCTTGTCCTCTTTCAACAGTGCCCTGGCCTCTTCCTCTTCCCCTTTCCGGGGGATTTGTATTTCTGTTCTTGGTTTTTGGAGTTGTGCGGGTCATTTGCCTGCCGCTGCGAAGAAGCAGATACTCCTCTAAAAAAGTCCTTGGTCTTATCTCTGCCTCAGTGCTGAATATAGAACTGGCTGATGTTAATGATGTTAGTGATGTGGCTTAGTTGTCTGTATCTGTATCACTCAGGTTTGTTCTGCTGTCTTCTGTAGTCGTTCTGTTGGAATTTGTTGCCATTGTACTAGACCCAACCTCTTCGTACAGGTGGTCATATTTCCGACTTTATGTTAAGATTCTTCCTGTCTCATAATCTACACAATCCCGGTGAAGTTTCTGTTGCTTTCTGGCCTTTATATTGTCCTCGAAAATGGTTAGTCTCTGTTTCAGTTCATCATAGAATTTGCCAATGGTGTCCTGTTTGAGATTGTTACTGAGTTTCTCCTTCAGCAGTTTAATTTCTCCAATGATCTTCTCCTTGTCCTTCCATGCGTACTTGACCAGAATCTCGAGCATGGTTTTAGAACTTCTGGCTGAATTTGCTGCCCATTCCTCCAACATCCTAGGGTCCGGGGACTCATACGATGGAGTAGTGTAAATTCGGAGTCCTCTAGGTATAATTTCTTTATCGATGTAATCTTGGAGGGAGATTGCCTCCTACTATTTTGAGATCTCGGTTTTACTGAGTTTTTCCAGTTTCCTTAATAGATAGGAATGGTAAAATGAACTTCTATGTAGTTCAATACTATCCACACTGTTTCACTGTTTGAAGAGGGAATAGTACATTTTACCCCTCTGAAATAGACGCTTTCCCTACTGTTGCAGAGACTGGAGTGGGAATAGTATTTATTACCCTTCCAAATTCCTACTTTCCCTACTGTTATGCTGACTGGAGTGGGAATAGTAAATTTCACCCCTCCGGAATTTAACGCTTTCCCTAATATTGCAGAGACTGGAGTGGGAATAGTACGTTTTACCCCACCAAAATCCACATCTTTACCTATTGTTGCATTATGTGGAGAGGGAATAGTAAATTTAAGCCCTCCCAACTCCAATACTTTCCCTACTGTTGTGTAAACTGGAATGGGTATAGTAAATTTTCCTCTTCTCAAATCCAGTACCAAAAGAGTTGGTGAAAGAATTGGTGAAAGAGAGCAACCTTGTCAAGTTCACCTTTGATACAGAATTCCGATGTTAGTAAATTGTTTCCCATACTCTGGCTAAGGGGCTAGAATGTAATAACTTGATGGCATTAATGCCCCGCTCTGGAATTCCAAACTCCATATGGCATGCCCATAAAAACTTCCAATAAACCTGCTCAAATGCATTAGCAGCATCTACTGCTATATTAATCAAAAGCGGGCTGGAGTGGACTTCAAGATCAATGAAGTCAATCACTTGATAGACTACTTCCCCTAGGGGTCTCCAAGGGCTGAATCCCTTCTGATTCCTCCTAACTAATTTCCCTGTCACCTCACCTAATCTTTTGGTAAGAACTCCTGAAAATATTTTATAATCAGAGTTTTGTGGTATATAAATAAATAATACCGGATCTAGGTTTGACTAGGCATAGTAATAACAGATAGCTCAATAAATAAGAGTCAAGATTCGAGGTAGTAGGAGTTTTGCAGGTTTATTACAGCATAAAGGACAGGAACAGGACAACCTGCATAGGAATAGGATGGCAGGGCCCGGCAGCTGCCGGGGCTGGATCGGGGATGAGCGCGCTAACATTTAATATCAATACACGATCATATATACTAAAACAGTTGCATTACAATACATACGATAGGCGGAGCAGTGGGTGGAGCAGAGGGTGTGACGCGTAGTAGTCGCGAAAGATAAGGGTGAAAGTGGGTGTAACAGGGCGTATACATAGACATGTGATGCAAACGTAACAGAATATGTCATGAATGGGGCGGAAACATGGAGGGGGCTACCTAAGGAGCCGGGACCTCTAACCTGATGGTGCGCGCAAACTGGCAATGACGTGTTACTAGGAGAAGCTGGGGGCTACGAACTCTGTGCTAGGAGCAGAGACTGGAGTCTGGAGAGTCAGGGCGACATGTACCTAAACAGTATCTAGTATCTGATGTTTAGAGAACATGTTGATATAAACTAGAAGTCAGGAGGGGAAAGGCTAACTTGATTCTAAGACTGGAGCATGCATTATTCTACATGTAGTGCGTGATGAAGAATACTAAATGACCATTAATACAGTATTTCTCTTACATGGAGACGTTAAGACTAGACAATGACGGAAACTATTGATGCGGTTCAGTAGCTTAGGAATGCAGAGAAGGAGGACTGGACTGATAACTAGAATCATAACATACTCTTGGCAGACTCAGAGGCAGAGCCAGGCTGAACCGGGCACTGTGAGGCAGGAAGTAAGTGAAGGGTCAGGGATACAGGTGGGGGCTGTATCGCTCCTCAGCGAGGGCTCAGGAGACAGAAGCTGAATCTGGTGTCCAGGCCCTTTTGAGGCCTAGAAACGGGGACTTTATAATGAAATAACGTGCACACTGAGAAACGTGGCAACGTAGCTTTACATAGGCCTGATATTCGTAGTATTCACGAGAACTGGAAACTGGCATACTAGAGATGGACACAACTGTAATTGCGTCTTTAATCGAACATGGGGAATACATATGCATATTAATCATGCACAGATAACATATGATGGAGGACGCGTAGGGACACAGAACATGGCAAAATTTACTTTTCCACATTCCCTCCTTGTCACTACGTTTCCATCAGGAAACATCAATATTCATGATACCATCTATCATTTCATACAGTATCATTTGCTCGTCTCGAATTTTCTTGGAACGGGATTTAGAACGGGGCTTGGGACTAGGAATACAAGAGGTAGCACAAATGCCGCAAATCGCAGGGCCACATTGTATACAGAGGCAGCAGCTGAATATGATCGCTACTGCAATACCTAGAAAGGACAATACTTTCCATCCCCAGGCGGAAATTATATTCCAGAACCAACCGGACCATGTCCAGGTGCCTAGATCTTGGTGTAACAGATGGGCAATTTTATGGAGTCTGGTAATAGCTGAATAAACAGACGGCGCGTTATTTGGAATGAAAATGCAGCAACTAGATCCGATGACTCTACATGCCCCGCCCCTATCGGCCAGTATGACGTCAAGGACGAGACGATTCTGTAAAACGACAAATCTCATAGCAGATTGCTCTTCAGTTAAGTTACCTAGAGCAGAGGCAGTCTCATTTACTACAGCTTCAAGGGTTCTTGTTAACCTACGGATTAGCTTACTATTCTGGATAGGTCCTATAAAGAAGAAGAAACCTCTATTGAAATCTGTATACTGTTCTAGAGCAGTTTCAGTATAATCGACAATTGGGGACTCGATCTCCCTTCTATGTCTCATGTGTACTAGATGTGTGTTTCTATGATAATCAGGTGGGGCTAGGAAAACAGGTGGCAGTAGGAAGGCAATGTAACAGGTTCCCTCCCAATCGAGGAGCAGACGAACATATGCGGTTTGACCACAAATAAAATAAGAATGACGTGAAGCTTTAAAAATAGATTTCCCACTGTCACTATACTTGACAATAGTAGTACAATCACTATGTCCTACATGTACGGAACCATTATTTCGGACACATAATTCGCCTTTGACTGGTAGTACTGAAATAGCAGGTAAGTCTGGAGTAGTATCAGACTGGACATTCAGGACCATAAAATTCGAAGAATAATTACCTAAATTGTAAACTTCGTTTTCTAGATCTAACCCTGTTCTGTGGGGAAGACCTTGCTTGTCTGGGAAACATGTACTGTTGAGGAAAGACATATCTGTTGAGGATGACGTTAACGTGGACCATGCTCCACACGAACCATTATGTGAAAATGGATAAGGAAAGAGTGGCAGAACTCCCTTCGGTGTCTGGAAAGGGGGGAGTCGACCACACACCCAACAATTAGTGGCATTGCTGGTGTGGTGTGAATAATGTAACATGCGGATAAAAGAATTGTTACGCATAGCGAGGCGGTAAGAGAGTTCATGAGGAGGCAGATCACTAAACGTGTGCTCTACTGTAACATTAGAAGACATATTTACATGAGAAACTGGAAAATACAGATAAAACGCATAACTGGTGCAGGAAATCATAATACTGAGAAATAATATGAAACTTAGAAAAACGATACATCGGATTGAGTTTTGACTAACTCTCTCACTATGGGGGTCTATTTTATACATGTCAGAAACCGGTCTAACCGTTTCACCTAGGGGAGGACTTAGACAATCAAACTGGCTGACTTATTTTACTAGACCTTAGCTTTTTCTTATACTCCTGTTGCGGAGTTGTCTCTAACAGGGAGGGTTCAGTAACAGTGTCTTTTGCGGGACAGTCCTTAAGAATAGTACTTTGGCAGTCCTTTAAATCCTCGGAAATGTTCTTTAAAACTGGTTTCAATCCATAAAACTTTTTGATATGCGAAAGATGCACCCAGCCTTTGCGTCCCTCCAACTTCACGGCTGTACGGGTGGCGAGGAGGACCTGTCGGGGCTCCTTCCAGCGAGGCTCCAGCGGACTTGAGCGATCGAAATTTCGCACTAGGACCATGGATCCGGGAACGATTTCATGCGGTGCCACCTCGGTATTGTCTGGAAATGCGGCAGCAACCTGTGAACGACAAGAGTTGAGGGCAGACATCAAGGAAGCTAGGTAATCTGTCAGCATATTACTTGAAACATCGGTAATACTTCGAGGTCTAGGAGTACCCCACATGTTAGGGGGGCGGCCGAAAACGACCTCATACGGGGACAGACCTGATCTGGAATGTGCGACCATGCGCATGTAAAACAGAGCAACTGGCAGAGCTATTAGCCAGTCCACACCTTTCTCTTGACAAACTTTTGCAATTCGAATTTTCAGGGTCTGATTATGTCTCTCTACGAGACCAGCTGCTTCAGGATGGCGTACACAATGGAACTTCCACTGGTACCCTAACAGAAGGGAAACATGTTTCATCAACTCAGATGAGAATGGCTGGCCGTTGTCAGAATATACGACCCTAGGGAGTCCATAACGGGGGAAGAACTCACGAACCAACTGCTTGGCAGTGGTCGCGGCTGTGTAATCTGGGACTGGATATGCTTCTGTCCACCTGGACAAAGCGCATACAACTACAAGGACATACTTGAAACCTCGACATCGCTCCATCTGAATATAATCCATTTGGAGGACTTCAAAAGGGTGGTCAGGAGGCTGGAATCCACCTTGTTCCACCGGGACACTTTTACCTGGATTAAACTGGCAACATATCATACAGGTACGGACTTTCTGCTTGGCTGCAGCTCGTAAATGCTTGTTGAACCAAATGTTCTGTATACTATCTAACATTGCTTTTTCTCCTAAATGTGCTGGACTATGTGCGGTATTGATAATGACTTGAACCATTGAGTCGGGGAGAAACCATGTGGCTCTACCCTTCGTTAACCATCCTTGATCTGTCTGGACCCCTCCTTGTTCGGACCATTTCTTGATTTCTTCAGGAGTAGCATGTAACTGTATGTCTATGACATCTTGTGTAGGGTCCTTAACTGTCATACAGGTAGTCGGATCTGGAGTGTATGTCGGTGTCTTATTAACTGGAATGTCTGGTGTCTGTGCTGTAAGCTTGGCTGTGCGATCTGCTAGATCATTACCCTGGGAAATAATGTCAGTAACTTTCGTATGTGCTTTGCATTTCATGATAGCAATAGACGTCGGTAAATGTATGGCATCTAACAGAGCTTGAATAAGGAGACCATGCTGAATCTTGGTTCCATGAGAAGTCATGAAACCTCTCTCCTGCCAGAGCACTCCAAAGTCGTGTACGACTCCAAATGCGTAGCGTGAATCTGTGTAAACATTAACTTTCAGGTTCTTGGCGTGTATGCAGGCTTGAGTCAGAGCAACTAGCTCCGCTGCTTGAGCAGACAGGGTGTCAATACGGTGTGTTTCAATAACTTCAGTGTCAGTAGTCACTGCATACGCGGCTACTAGTTCTCCTGTACTAGTTCTCATGCATGAACCATCCACATAAAGTGTCAGGTCGGGATCTGGAAATGGAATATCTGTCAGATCTTGTCTTGGCTTGGTCATAATGTTAACCACTTCCACACAATCGTGTGTGGCAGGATTTGGATTAACTGACGGTAACAGTGTAGCAGGATTTAAAACGTTGCAGCGTCTGATTTCTATGTGTGGCTGGAACAGTGTCAATTCATAACCTGTTAAACGTGCAATTGTCAAGTGCTGAGTTTGTGTTCGGTTTAAAAGAACTTCCACGGAGTGTGGAACTTGTACTGTCAGGGAGTGTCCTAAGACTATGGAATCACTTTGTCTGATAGCTAGTGCTGTGGCTGCAACTGACTTGAGGCACGCAGGCAGAGCCTGGGCTACAGGATCTAATGTGCTCGAAAAATAAGCACAGGGCTTGTATTGTCCTGCTTGATCTTGTGTGAGGACAGATAATGCTGTACCTTCGCGTTCAGTAACGAAAAGTGTAAAAGGCTTACTGTAGTTCGGTGTAGCTAGAACTGGAGCTTGACATAAAGCTTTCTTTAACTCATTAAAACTAAGTGTATGTTCAGATGTCCAAGGGAGGACAGTCGATACGGCTGCCTCCTGTGTCGTTAACTGTATCAGTGGCTTGGCTAGAAATGCATACTGAGGAATCCATTGTCTGCAATAAGAAGTAAGGCCGATAAAAGCACATACCTCCTTCTGGGTCCTTGGCTGAGGAAGACTCGCTATTAACTGGATACGGTCTGGTGTCAACTGCCTACCCCTCTTGGACAGTAAGTGTCCTAAGTAGACCACTTGCTGGACACAGAATTGAAGCTTCGAAGGGGACACCTTGTGCCCCATCTCGGCAAGGAAATACAAGACTGTAAGTGATGCTCGCTCGCAATCACGTTCAGAACGGGCTGTGATCAGTAGATCATCGACATACTGGAGCAGGGCAGTGTCAGTTGGCATGTGAATGTTGTCTAGTTGTCTCTTGAGTGCTTGACTGTAAATACTAGGACTTTCTGTGAAACCTTGAGGAGCTCGTGTAAACATATAGCTCCTTCCATTTAAACAAAATCCGAAAAGAAACTGGCTGTCCGGATGAATGGGGACACTGAAAAATGCGTTCTTGAGGTCTATGACAGTGAAAAATGAAGCTTCGGAATCAATGGCTGTCAATAGGGAAGAGATATCTGGGACAACTGGGTACTGGGGAATAATACATTTGTTAAGTTCTCGAAGATCAATCACTAATCGATATACTGGAGGTGCATTTGGATCAGTACGTTTCATGACTGGAATGATCGGAGAATTACATACATTGGAGTCAGTTTCTACCACTACTCCTTGAGCGATGAGCTCGTCAATAATTTTGGATAAGGCTGCTACAGCCTCAGGTGGCAATCTGTACTGTCTGATTCGTGGTAACACTACACCTGGCTTGAGAGTCACACGATGGGGTGTGATTTGCATATAGCCAACATCAGTTGGACCTCGCGCCCATAGATGCTGCGGAACATTAGACAATCTGGGATCAAAATCTCGTAATACATAGTGACCCTTGAAGTCACGTAGGAACAATCGTATTCCCTCTGGGGAACAACATATAACTGCACCTAATTCTTTCAGTGTCTTAATGCCTAATAGATTTTCTGGACATGACTTCGTAAGTAACAGATCAGTAGTGCGGGACAATGGACCTACTTCTAGAGTAACTGGCTTTGAAATTTCATTTACGATAGGTTTTCCTGAAAATCCAAGGGAAACATTTCTAGAGCCTGAGAGCGGAGCCCCTGGAACTTCGGCGTGACTTATAGTGGTCCTACTTGCCCCTGTATCAATCAGAAACTTTCTGTCTTTCCCTAGTACTTGACTGTGGACATAGGGACCTTCTTGATCTACAGGTATCTCGATGAGAGGCAAGCCTACCTCCCTCTCTAGGCTGTTTCACGAATATGGCTGATACTCTGGATACTCGGACTGTGCATACTGGTACATCTGCTGTGTAACATGCTGTGTTGCAGCGATAGGCTGCGGTGCTGTAACTGTCTGTGGTGCATTCTGTGACTGCGGAGTCTGTGAAACTTGCTCTTGTCTGGGCGGACGTGGTCTTTCTTTAGTCTTACCGGTAGCTATGTTGTGTTTCAGAACTGCACACTCATTTATAAAATGACCTGGCTGTTTACAATAATTGCAGTTCCCTTTAACGGGAGCTGCAGGATGACTGGCTTGATTCGGACCCCTCTTCTGACTGTCTTGAGGAACAGATTGTGCAACTAGTACTTTCATTTTCGTGTCTTTCATACGTTTCCTTTCATGTTCTTGTTCTTCTCTGATTCTATTCTGGTGATATTGAAGCATCTGTAACATCTGGGACGGGGTATTAGCTTGCCAGGTACTTTCGACTTTCAAAACTCGGTTTTTAATTTGTGGACTTGAATTCTCGACTAGTTTAGTAACAAAAAGATGAGGGTATGATTCACTACTTGTCTTGAGGCCACTGTTTATAATAAAACATTTTTCAAATCTAGAATAAAAATCACTAGTGTCTTCGTCTTGTTTCTGTTTACAGGCTGAGATTGCATCCCAGTCTTCCTTTTTAGTTGCTAATAGTCTGGGCAAAACTTGTATTAATAATTCTGGTAATTCTTTACATTTATCTCCAAGACCGGTACCTGGTACTCGTGCCTTGTCTTCAGCTTCTAGAACTGCCCAATCGATCTTTTTCTCTCCCACCTCCCATTCTTTTTCCTTGAGTTTCTCATATACCCCTGCGGGCAACAAGACTTTTAGCATTTTAATTATGTCTGGATACGTGTATTCTCCCATACGGAGCATGTCTTTTAATTCTCGGTGGAACCCTGCTGGATCTTTATCATGACAGGGAATTAACTTTTTCATCTCTAAGAGTTCCATCTTTGTGATCGGGGTGTAAATAAATACTCGTTGCATTTCACCACCCTCTGTCTTAACTGGATGCACTTCTCGTAACGGATTCTGTCTGTCTATGTAAAAGGGTTTACTTTCTGGGGGTGAGACATGAACAAAATGCGGATTCAGAAACATACTATATTTGTGGCGCTGTTCTAGAATGACACTAATTAAATCGGTACCTAAACCTTTCCATTTATACTGGAGTAACTCGTTCAGGACATCATGCAACGGACCTGGATCAGAATGTTGACCCTCATACAATGTAATGAGGTGCTGAATCATATACATACCCGCCAGTCGTTGCTCGGCTGGGGGCAATTTCAGAAACATTTGTGCCACTATTTCGTCTGGAAAAGTGGTAGAATCAGTAGTCCATCGGACTGCTGATCGGACTAGTTCTTGTTCATACATAGTACTTAACTCGCTATAACCGATTCGTGATTTCAGAATATGGTCGGTAGCTTGAAATACTTGTTCTAGAGAACCTTGTTCTGGTGCTGGATGGTGAAAAACTGGCTTGTGTTCTAGACGTAAATGGTGATCTGGAAATCTAGATTTTCCTACATACGCTATTCTGGCGGGATTCTCGTCCTCTACCTCTTCAGTAGAAGAGTTACTTTCTTTCTCGCTTACTCGTGTTTCTTTGCGTTGTTCGTGTATCCTTATTATTTCCTTACGAATTTTCTTGTACATATTCTCTATACTACTGATGGTCTTATGCTTACCCTCGGCTATATTATCACTCCACTTTGTCAGGACTTTCATTTCAGCTTGATCTTTGGTCGGATAATCTTGTTCTCGTATTAAACAATTAATCAGAAACTTTAATAGCATGAGCTGGACTTCAACTTTTCTTTGGCACATGACGTCACTAATACTTTCTGGATCATTCCCTGTACGGATGAAACGATATATTCTGTCTAGATCTTCTTTCATATCTGGTAGGGTGACTAGATACTCGGTCACCTTTCTCACGCGTAATGAATATAAAACCATATTATCTTCGCCTGGGACTGGATCATAGCCACATTCGTTAAGGGCTTTTCTTATTTCTGCAACAGACTGATATCTGGGCGTACGCTGTGACGCTTGTGCATGTAATTCGGCTAATGTTAAACGTTTGTGTGGCGGCGGGGTTCCTAGAGGACCTCCTCCTGCGGCCCCTAAACTAGAGTCGTCTACTGATGCTCTTCGTCCTGGCAGAGTGGGAAATGGAAATGCAGGCTGGACTTGTATGGCGGGCTGGACCGGGGGTACCGTAACAGGTACTCCCGTGTCTGGAGGAGCGGGAAGTGCCTGATTTACAGGGACTGGCGGAGCGGGATTTGCATATTCTGGGACTGTGTCGTCCAAATAGGACGAAATGAAAATATCAGCTGCGGTCGGTTTGTGACGTAGCTTGAGCGGAACTAATGGTGGCGGAAAGTTACTGGATGCCTCCGGGGTCGCTTTTGGCAAGCCCTCGGCAAGAAGAGGATACATACCCTTAATAAGGGCATGCCTCTGTCTGTCTGACTGTTCGGTTTTAACTCGTTCACCAATCTCGATTAATTCCCTTTCTTGGGCTCGTTCTAAGGATTCTCTACTTAATTCTGACTTTCTGATTTCTTTTTCGGTTATTTTATGAGATTCTTTGCGCCATAACTCGATGGCATCTTTCTGTGACTGTCTGGCTTTCTTTTTCCATAATGCTTCTTCTACTCGCATGATGCACTCGGCATCCCATGTACCTGATACGGGCCATCTATACTTTTCCTCTAACTCCTTGGTATACTCTACCCATAAATCTAGATATAATATGGCGCTTATGCCATGCTTCTGATACATAAAATGACCTGGACTGTCCCTAGGCGGGACAGGAACTGCTTCTTCTAGCAGACCCTTTCTAGTTTTTAACTGACGTAATCTCGAAAAGAGGGACATTGCAAACTTGAATCTGAACACAATACAATACACGAGGAACAATAACAATTGAGAAAACAATTCAGGCATACCACGACATTGAAAATACATTGAATAACATTATGACAGAATACTACCTGGAACACTGAGAACAGAAACACATGAATTTCTCGAGAACGGAACAGACTAGAATTACTGGATGCGCTGCTGAAACAGCACGGAACATACCGGTCCCATAAAGGGACGCATCAAGACCCGTATCCACCTAGGTGAACACTTCGTTTCAGATCTGCGTACCCAGACCCATCGGACCAGAGACAATTTAGATTGACCCTGTCTAGATACTACCCCAGCAACGGTACTCACCGGGCAGCAAGAACGGAAAGCCTCGGACTGGACTGGACTGCTTCGACGCCGGACGGACGAACTTCGGACTTTTGTTACGGGTGGGCCTCCGGATACCTCGGACCTTGGACTCTCGGCTTGGGCTCTGGTCGGGACTCGCCGCGTTCCTCCACCGTCTCGTCTGGATGCTGGACCGCCTCCTCCGTCTCCTCCGTGGGCCTGAGGGATACTTAAAGCAGAAATATCTGCCGGTGCGCAGAAGAGTTCCGTCACGACTGCAGAGGGTCAGGGGGCCGGCGTGGCTTCACCGACGCGTGGGGAAAGGGCAAGTCCCTATTCGGGCGCCATTATGTGGTATATAAATAAATAATACCGGATCTAGGTTTGACTAGGCATAGTAATAACAGATAGCTCAATAAATAAGAGTCAAGATTCGAGGTAGTAGGAGTTTTGCAGGTTTATTACAGCATAAAGGACAGGAACAGGACAACCTGCATAGGAATAGGATGGCAGGGCCCGGCAGCTGCCGGGGCTGGATCGGGGATGAGCGCGCTAACATTTAATATCAATACACGATCATATATACTAAAACAGTTGCATTACAATACATACGATAGGCGGAGCAGTGGGTGGAGCAGAGGGTGTGACGCGTAGTAGTCGCGAAAGATAAGGGTGAAAGTGGGTGTAACAGGGCGTATACATAGACATGTGATGCAAACGTAACAGAATATGTCATGAATGGGGCGGAAACATGGAGGGGGCTACCTAAGGAGCCGGGACCTCTAACCTGATGGTGCGCGCAAACTGGCAATGACGTGTTACTAGGAGAAGCTGGGGGCTACGAACTCTGTGCTAGGAGCAGAGACTGGAGTCTGGAGAGTCAGGGCGACATGTACCTAAACAGTATCTAGTATCTGATGTTTAGAGAACATGTTGATATAAACTAGAAGTCAGGAGGGGAAAGGCTAACTTGATTCTAAGACTGGAGCATGCATTATTCTACATGTAGTGCGTGATGAAGAATACTAAATGACCATTAATACAGTATTTCTCTTACATGGAGACGTTAAGACTAGACAATGACGGAAACTATTGATGCGGTTCAGTAGCTTAGGAATGCAGAGAAGGAGGACTGGACTGATAACTAGAATCATAACATACTCTTGGCAGACTCAGAGGCAGAGCCAGGCTGAACCGGGCACTGTGAGGCAGGAAGTAAGTGAAGGGTCAGGGATACAGGTGGGGGCTGTATCGCTCCTCAGCGAGGGCTCAGGAGACAGAAGCTGAATCTGGTGTCCAGGCCCTTTTGAGGCCTAGAAACGGGGACTTTATAATGAAATAACGTGCACACTGAGAAACGTGGCAACGTAGCTTTACATAGGCCTGATATTCGTAGTATTCACGAGAACTGGAAACTGGCATACTAGAGATGGACACAACTGTAATTGCGTCTTTAATCGAACATGGGGAATACATATGCATATTATTCATGCACAGATAACATATGATGGAGGACGCGTAGGGACACAGAACATGGCAAAATTTACTTTTCCACAGTTTAATCGGACAATTGTTCTATAGGATTCACACCTTACAGGTTTCTTATTAGGCTTAAGTAGGACTGTTAATGTAGCCTCTGTCAAAGACGCTAGAAAGGAGAGAAACTTGATCAAAATGCCTTTAAAAAACTCCACCCAGGTTGGAATTAGCTGAGAGCCTAAGATCCTATAAAGATCCCCAGTAATACCACCTGGTCCCCCTGATTTCCTTTTTTTATATTATCAACTGCCACTTTTAGCTTTGTTTCTGTGATTTCCCAAGACAGACAATCCTTATCATCCCTATCAAGGGAGAGAAGGCAAAAGGGAGAAAGCCATTCCTAAATATCCTTATCTGTTGGGTCCATATTATTTTTATACAATGACTGGTAAAAACCCCAAAAGGCTTCCCCAGGCTTCTCATGATAGGTGTGCAGAAGGACCTCCTGAATAGCCTGAATAGTATTACAGGTTTCTTGCACATCAATTTACCAGGCCCAAATTTTCACTGCTTTTTCAATATAGTGGTGCATCTGCAGGTTTTTTGCTTGCCATTTCTCAAACATTTCTCATGCCAACTTCACTGTAAACCTGTGTCTAAGAGCTTCTAATTCAATCTTTTTTTAATCTAAGGACCGCTCCTGCCAGGAGTTAATTAATTGTAATTTTAAGTTCAAAATATCTTTTAGAGAGGCTTTCTCCTCTTCTCTCTCGGTGTTCATGCAGGGTATCACCCATTTAGTAATACTCTCTCTCAGAAATGCTTTGTAGGCATCCCACACTATGTTGAGTGAACTACTAGCCCAATTGGCCAAAAGGAAAGCAGCCATCTCCAGTTCAAAATATTGAACCAATGAGAGATTTACCAAACATATTCTGTCCATAATCCATCTGTGGCACTGAGGGATCTAATAATCAATTTTTTCAACTTAATCTTAAATCTTCCTATCCAAGAACAAGTAATCTATCCTAAAGCTATGACCATACTTTTTACTGTAGAACGAGAAGATAGTTTGATTTTCTTTCCTTACTCTCCATATATCCACTGATTGAGAGCTACAGTGCAGTCTTAATATTGAGTGGTGAATCCTAGAATTGAGCAAAGTATTAAAGTCTCCCCCCCCACACTATTGGGGCATGGCGGTCTAGAAGATTTGCAAACAGTTAGTTTAAGATAGATTGGTCATCAACATTAGGTCCATAGTATCCAAAACAGATGAATTGCAGTTCAAACATTTTCAATAAGGCAATGATCTATCTACCATTAGTGTCTATTTCTGAGCAGATTACACGAATGTTAGAGTTCTTCTTAAACTATCAGCGCCATAGCCTTATTGCAGCATACGTGATTGGTAGATGCTATGTCATTAATCCACCCCTAGCCTCTTAAAATACTTTTCTGCCCATTTTGTATAAAATGTTTCCTGCAGAAAAATTATTTGTGAGTCCCATGACCCCAAAAACTTTAAAATGCACCTCTGTCTTTTCCACGGTCTTAAACCAATAACATTCCAGGATGTCCATTCCACCATCAGATCAGACCTAGTTGGTATTATAGCTGAGTCTCCGTCCTGTGTTCCCCTTATCTTCTTCTGGGCACAAAGAGCCAGAGGGAATGTCAAACATGGCACTCTGTAATACACCAGCCAATGCAGCAACCGTATTCTGGAAGGATCAAGAAGCTAGGAGACGGAGCATTGCCATGAGTTTAACAGGTTATTTCCCAGATGTTGATTTAAGTGATGGTCCAATTTGTTGAGGTAGAGCTACAATCATGTCCTCATTAGCCTATATTTCTTTATAATGTCCACAACACACTGGTCAAACAATGTGACCCTCTGGAGATTATTTCCTTGATATGTTTTCTTCCTCCTTTTGCAATTAAACGTTGCCTGTGTCTTACATTGAGTATCTCCATGTTATTTTCTTTATAATGTTAGTTCAGCCTATTGTCCCTTTCCTAGGCTCTTGATGGGCCAAGACTATTTTGTCCCAATTTTGTATGGGTGGTATTTTTCACACGCAAATGACACTAATGCTATTTCATGCCAGTTTGCTTTACTTATTTAAATAGGGCTTGTGCAGGTTTTAACATCATTATGCGCGGTCACTACCAATTCACGCCCATTTTGGGTACATAACTTAAATTGTGACATAAAATAACCACAAAAGATTTTTTGTGGCACCCACACATGAAAATGTAATGCAAAAGCATTTTTGCGTCACATCGTAGATTACCGCAAGATTGTACATTGAGTCGTGTCACGCATTTACCAGGGCAGGAAGTGTCCTGTTCCTATTGCTCCCTGAGGAAACTCCATCCCTCTTGCCATGAGCGAAACATCCAATAATGAAATGTGCAATGATACCTGCAGTTTAATAAGCAGTGGCCAAAAAGTTGCATTAACTTAATTAAGGAACATAGCGGTTGTGATTTAGGCCCTCCTGCATTCTTCCAGATGATTGAACTTTTCCTTTTATAGGGCTGCTGATGTTCTGGGGCAATTCCCTTCTGGCAATCACTCTCACTCCACCCTTTAAACCTCTTACTTCATGATTCCTTCAAATCCCTCAAAACAGCTTTATCCAAAGCAACTGCTCGAGTGTCATCCGCTGCACCCACGACTCTGTGGGCTGGGACACCACTAACTTCACTCCTCCATTGCCGCGCACCCTAACCTTACTTTAGAGCCCTCTGCTGTCATTACCGCACCATGGACTAACACCTCCACCCATTCCTTAATGCACCCTGCCTGCGATGAACCTCAGAATATATCTGTCAAACTCACAATCCCTTATTTGAAACCCATTAGCACAGTTGATAAGCTTTGGAATGTTAACATCAGATCCGTGAAAGAGACAAATTGAACAAACTGAAGACATTTTGAGATTGTGTCCTACTACCATGAGCCATAAAATAGATGAACAGTCACTGTTGTGAGTCTTGTGTCATCCTGTCATCTGCCAGACACCCCCAGCAAGCTCTCAAACTCTCTTCAAGTGGATAACTCCACGTTAAGAACAGGGTGGAAGGGTTCTGCAGGTATTCTCGACTATGAGGTGACTACGCTGGCTGTTTTTTGTGCCTGAAACATGTCAAGGAAGGGTGTTGCGCTTGTAAGTCACAAACATGACACTGACAAAAACAAACAAGAATTTCCATTGCAATAAGTTCCGGCTTGCAGTTTCAATTCTAAATAAGATTTATAGGCTTTGCCAATGCTTGTTTTTCTAATGCTTTTGATTAACACCATTGAAGTGTACCTTTGGGAAAGCCACCTCAGAGAAAAGTTTTGCTCTGTACAACAAACTTAGGGGCACATGCATCAATGTAAGGGATTGCGATTCCTTAATAGCGATTCTTACGGAATCGCTATTAAGGACTTGCAATTCCCTATGCATGTCGGAATCGCTAAATAAATTGCGATTCCTACACATTCCCTATCAGCGAATGGCAAATTGTGATTCGCTAATAGGGAATACCTTCCCATTCATTCCTATGGGCCAAGAGGCCCATAGGAATGAATGGGAAACCACTTGCAATTTCAATTTCAAGGGCAATAGGGGCCAAAAGGCCACCCTGATTCACCCCCAAAACAGGCATGTGTGCACATGTGGCGCACACACATGCCCCAAGGGCATGTGTGTGTGCCGTGGCACTTAGAAAAATGCAATTTCTAGCATTTTTCTAAGGAATTGCAGATTACTACCAACTTGAAGTTGGTGGTAATTTGAGATTCCTTAATGCTAAATCACAATCTCAGAATTCTTCTTACATTGCATTTAAGGAATCGCCATTCCCTAAATGCATTCGCAAAATAGGTAATCGAAAATTTTGCGATTACCTATGTTGCAATTGGGTTTGGGCTTGATACATCCCAATGGCTAATTACCGGTCGAAAAGGGTCTGATTCCCAGAATCGGCCCCTCCCCTTTGCGACCGGTAATTAGCTTGATGCATGTGTCCCCTAGCATCTAATATTTACTCCCATTGTTGGATAGAAGTGTCCCCTGCACGGCTCTGTAGAGCATACACACAGGCTGGACTGCTGGTAAACTCATTGAATGTTGCTCAGTTTATTAATAATTTTTCTTCCTCACTGAACATGAAGGTATGCATGTTTACTGAAGGCCTCTGGTGAAAATGTATTGAGATCTATAGCTGGTGGGCAAGCATGGTGCAACACATAGGGAAGAGACTACTGACTTTTTATCAGGCTAAGTAAGATTAGCAGTGAGGGCGGCACTGATGCCTAATGGACAGACAATCCTTTTACCTGGCACCTTCATGGGAGCCATGCTCATTGGTTTCTCCTATTAAAGGTTCTACTAATATCTCTGAACTCCACCATCTGGAACATGGATGGGCCATGCATGTGCACTGTAAATGTAGGATGAATATGGATCTTGTGTTTGTATGTTCGACCGACTGGGCACAAGAACCCATCTTGGGATTCCTTTATGAAAAGAGCAACTGCAGTTAAAGGGGCTGCAATTAAAGGAGAAGTGTGCAAATATTATATGCCTCCTTTTCTTCAGTGACATCTATATTTCGTCTAACCTGACTAGGAAAATCCTTATTTAGAAAAAACAGCATTACAAATTACACTCTAAGGAGAATGAAAATGTGAGCTTAGGGCTGTATTCCAATACAGTGAATGCACATATACATACACGTGTACATTTACTTTTGTCAAATAATGTTTACCGAGCGTAGATGTGACCTCTAATTAGTTTCTTAAACTATTAATTAGTGTTTAAATCATGCTGTTATTATTTGATGAGGTTTCAAATGCCAATCTTCATTTTAATTAATATATTCTTTATTTGCTCATTGTAAAGAGAATAATGTTTCTGATCTGCTCAGGGAACAGGAAAGCAACTAAACCGGTCGAAAAATAGGTACTATACTGTGCGTTTAACCAAATCTTCTAGCAACGTATGATCAAAGAAAATAAGATGTAGATTAAAATTTGGTCCCACTAATATTTTTATTTAATTTTTGTTCTGAGGCATTTGATAAAATTCATCTAAATTGTGAAATCAGTTCAAATCGTGTTTAGAACCCATTTGAAATTGTCTCTGGCGCTCTGAAAAGGGGTACACAGATATTATAGAGAAGGCGCCCAGAAGCACAGACACATTATGTAAATTGCACGTGATAGGCAATATTGCGTTGGTGGGGGGACATTTTGCACTGTTATTACAAAGATTTTCGTCAGCTTTGAACAAACATTTACAAATATGAGTTTTACACCGGTTAGCGTGGAGAAATAATGTTGTTTTCACTAGTCATTGGGGACAATGTCACTACTTGTTTGCTCTAAAACAGTACAACATTGTCTGAAAGTAGGGCAAAACTGTTTGAAAATGGTGCTGAATGCTAAATTTCCCAGCACAAAGCAATTTATGTCATATGATCCTATCTACCAATTCTATGATGCTAGAGAAAACTGAAAGTGGGGCCTATGTGAATGTATATGAAATAAGTACATATATACTTAGTGCGTAGAGGGAATTTATCTACCACCACTGGGGTAATCGTTCTTATTGATTTAAGATATTTTATTTTAGACCACATATTTATACTTCTTTGCTAGAAGATTGAGATTTCCAAAAATATAAACTTGTCTGAAAAAGTACAACTTCTGCTACATTGTTTTCATTGCTCCAAAGTATTTAGTAGCGAACTGGCACCACATCGAGACAGTGCAACCAAGAATTCCCAGGAATTTATTGAATACACTACCAACATTGAGTAATACACTAAACCCCGAACTGAGAACAGGGCTTAACTATCAGCCTTTCTGGAAATTTCTAAAGATTACACATTTGAGACCATCTTTTTACCGAGGCACCTGGTTGGCAGAGTGCCAAATGAAGAACAACAGAGAAAAGTGACTCTGTGATCATGGACTCTAACCCCTTGGTCTTCTCATCGCCAAATCCACTGCTTGTTGTCAGATCTAGTGCTCTGAAGTAATGACAGGAGACATAAAGCGCTTTATAACACTCACAATAAATAATACTTGTAGAATAGGGGCCTATCACGATGTCCTCCTAAACGGGACCGACTAATCTCTGGTCGGCGGTCCCGACAGCCTCATCATGATGTGACCGAACACAGGGGCCTATTAGGATGGCGGACGGACCTGCGTCCGTCCGCCACCTCAGAGGTGGAGGGACCGTCCGCAGGGGCAGCGGTGGTCCCTCCATGCGAATTAGGATGTGACCGCCACCCTGGCGGTCACATCCTGTATTTTTAACATTGCGCCGGGTGCTGCTTGAAGCAGCACCCGTCGCAATGTTAAAACTGCATGCAGTGCATTTGCATGCACAAAGCAGCAGGCACCGCGCGGTGCCTGCCGCTATGTGCAAGCAAATGCAGGGGGGTACCATAGGTACCCCCATGTGCACCCCCACCCCCCCACCCCTTCACCCTGGGGGTCCGCAATGGGCCCCCAAAGAAAAGACAGTATGCCTTTTCGTGGCGGCATTGCATCCGCGGAAAGGCATGTCCCAAGGCTAATCCTAATATGGCTGGCGGTGTCTGATGGACATCACCACCATATTAGAGCTTTTCCGCCGCGGTCTGAAGGCAACCGCGGCGGAAAAGCGGCGGACGGTCTCCCCATCCGCCGATGACCCCCCAGCCATCCTAATCTGGTGGGGGGTCTTTACAAACACCGCAGCGATGAATCCGCATCCTCCGGGTCGGCGGTGGCTTCCGCCGGCCCGGATATGCGGATTCACCACAATCATATTCGGCCCCACTGTTCGGTCGCATACTCCCATTCCTCTATGAGAGCTCATGTTACAGCCGTAAACCAGCCATAACACAAGCTCCCATAGAGGAATGGCAGTCTGTCGTCATCCCTTCACCATGTGGCAGGCACCTCGGGTGCCTGCTACACGATGCAGGGATGAACATGGGGGCGCCATATGTGCCCCCTCGGCCCCCAACTGGAGGACACAGAGGCAAGAGGGCCATGCTAGAGGCCCCCATACTCACTCTCTAACAGGCTTTCCATGTCGGAAAGCCCGACATGGAAAGCCTGCCAGAGACCGAGTATCGTAATCCCAAGGGCGGAAAGGCCGCCCTTTGGAATTATGGGCTAGCCTCCGAATGGTCGGCGGGCTCCTTGAGCTAGTCGGAAGCCAGCCAAAATGACCAGCCTGTTTATTTCCGACCACCATTTCTGCATCGGTCGGAAATTCACATAATCGCTCACTAAATGCTGTGCTTTTGACTACTAATCCAGTTTTTATCTAAATGGTTTATGTTTTTAGCCACTGCCTAGTTATGATTTCTTAAAGGCGTCTGCTGGCTGTGTGGAAACATCCACTTCCGTGGTAAAGAGCCCTTCAGGCCAAATAACTAAAAAAGAACACTTTTGACCCTAATTGGAAAGATAAGACTAATGCCCCATTACGAGAGGCCCGGAAAAAATTCAGAATGCTCCCCACCCTCCTAGTTACCAATACTGGGGGTGTCAATCACCCCAGGTTTGGAGGTAATACAGGACATTACAAATGGCGCCCAGATGGTCCTCTTTGAAATGAGGAATTAGGAGAGAATCTGTAATTCCAGGTCTGATTCCACTGGTAATTTCACATTTTTTCCTGAATTTTCATTCTCCACTGATTTCTGTAACCAAAAATGTGTGTGTGAAAATAAACAGATTTGAGGAAATCATAATTGTGATGTGGCTGACAACTGCTGTTATTTGCCCCATCCGATTTTAAATAGCCACTCTGGCCAAAGTGCGCTTGATGAAAATGGCCTGTTTACATCAGTAGCTTAGGTTTATAGTACTTACCTGACCATTTTGCAGGAATCATTATTTATTTATAAAATATTTAAATATTTAAAATAGTACGTATTTATCATTTAATTATATAATATAAAAAGATTTTTTTTATTCATCAATAAATAGGTACTATTTTTATTTCTTAACACTACCATATATTTATTTAGGTCTTAACGGCCGAAATTCGGTAAGTTTGCCGTTACCGACCGGTATTTAGGCATTTGAGATGTAGGATGCCAAATTTAAGGATTCGGTAAATATGAATTGGTAAATACCGATTCATCATTACCAATCCAAAATTACCGAGTCGGTATTTACCGAATTCATTTTTACAGAATCGGTAAATAAGAAACGGTAAAAATGAGAATGGAGATGTAGGTAACTTCTAAAATACTGAATTTCATGAAATTCGATATTTAAGAGTCAGTAATTACCATGGACTGAAAGCAGGTGGTAACCAGGTGCACACCATAAAACAGGCCCCAAAATGCAACACTGTGAACACAATGGCGGCATTCTACTTGATAGCAAGGCTGGTACGGCTACAGGCAGCAGGAGAGAGGCACTGGAGATGGAAGGAGCAAGTCTACAGACTGAGGATCACACTCTTCCAACTTACAGGGGATAGTGTTGCAGTACCAGTGGTTGGCTATGTGTAGTTCAGCACTTGTTACAGAATTGTACATCACTGCAAAGACATGAATATTACACAAGTTCAGTTTGTGAATCCCGAAAAGTACCAAAGTTACTCAACAGTGTAAATTTACCCAGCAATGTAAGTTAGCGTTGGGAATTAGACCCATTGATTTCAATAAAGTAAAAAAGAATAGATAAGTCTCTGTCTCACAATAAGAGAAAAAAGTCTAGGTCTAATCTGTCACAAATACTTGATTAGTGAGTTTTGGAAACAACATTTTGCTTACCATGTGAAAATTTGCGGAATACTTTATCAGTAGACATTTGACTACAGCAGCACCACCTTTCTTAAGAAAAGAAGTGTAAGATTCAAATTGTGAGCTCTTTGCCCCTTCTCATATCACTTTTTGCTGATGTGTACCAAGCAAGGCTGCTAAGTGTTGACAAAATATTTGTAGGATTTAAGGGAAGCTTTTTGATGGTCCACAGAATACAGAGTATCGGAAGAAATGTGTGTAATTTAAATTGCAGGACCCTTCCTTACCTGTGTTGTGTTCCAATGAACAATCGTATTGGAAAGGGGCGACCGCTAGGTCCCCCCGAACGTATGGATGGGGGCCTGAACCTCCCGGGAAGCCATTTTGGGCGGGGGTGGGCGTGGCCCGGCTGGTATGCCCAAAGCGGCGTAGCCGGAGCGCGCCTTCCCCCCGCCCGAGAGGGGTTGTCCTAGACACCTTGAAGGAAGACCACGCCCAGTAGGCGTATCGGTGACGGGTACACGCCCTCCCGCAGAAGGATAAAGGAGCGGGAACCACGAAGACCGTCCTCTTGTTCCTCGGATCGGAAGGCTGCACCCACTCGTTGCTCGTGAGCCCTCGACGGAACAAGCAGCAATTTTGAACGTGGTAATCCTGTTTTTATCTTTCAGTTTCGACACGGATTTCAGGACCTCGTGGATCGACCAAAGGCGGAGGACTCGCAACCATGCCTAGCAAGCAAGCAGGAAAGGGTTCCGAGATGGAGAAGATGTTACGCCTATTGTCGAACCGGATGGCCTGTATGGACCGAAAGCTCGGTCAAGTCCAATCGCTCGGTAGAGGTTTGGCGGAGGTAAAGAAGCAATTGGCGGCAATGAACGACCCAGGTCAGCCGAAAAAGGTAATAGGCCCGGCCTTGCCGGGAGTGGTTCCCGCGTTAAGAGGGAAGCGGGTCAAAGAGAGGGCAGTCTCGGGGGGGGGGGGTCCCGGCACCGGAGGTGCCACCCATCGTCCCCCTAGTACCGGCTGGTATCCCGGTTCCAGAACCAGTGTTGGGCCAGCCCATCCCAGTGGTGATCACCTCAACCGAGGATGATGAAATGCCCCCAGAATTGGCCGCACAGTTGACGGCATGGTTTAGGACAAAGGTGGGGGGCACAGCGACCCCGGGTGACCCGGCCGCAGAGGCCAGAGTGTTAATAAAGCAGTTGCGGCAATCGAGAGATGTTGCAAGGGCGAGTGTTCCTCTTGTTCCCCCACAGGTGGCGCCAGGAGTACCAGCAGCTGGTCAAGAGAAGGCGGTGGCAACAATAGCCGATCCGGAAAGCTCGCATTGCCAGTAGTGGGGGAGGGCTCGATACCCTCAAGGCGGGAAAAAGTTGCACAGCACGTTCCCTTGGCCACAAAGGAGTTGATATGGGGAGACAAGTATGTCAACATGTTTTCATTGTTAACAGACCATCGTGAGATGGAATGTGCTAAAACGCAGAAAGATTTGTGGCACCCTAGTGTATGGCGCGCCAAAATGGCCGAGTTCAGGGTGGAAGAGACAGTGACGAACTGGGTGAATGCTTTCTCTACATTTGCCGCAGTTTTGGTGGAACGTAAACCTGATGTTATGACTGAATTGGTTTGCTATCAGAATCGCATTATGGATTTTTATTCAATGTATGAGGGGGAGGAATGGAAAGGCTATGACATGAAGTTCCGTAAAGCAAAAGAATTTGATTCTTCTCTGTCCTGGGATTGTTTGGACTCGGTGTCATGGCACAAGCAACTCCTGCCAGGGGCGACAGGTACGTCCTCGCCAGGCGGGAGCGGGTCCGGGGTTGTCCGCCAAAAGCCCGGGGTGCCCTTTCGAGCAGGCACAGGTGGGGGCTATCAGCCGAGAGTTGGCAGGAAGGGCGGACAAGGTGGGGTCTGTTGGGGCTTCAATCGAGGCAATTGTAACAGACCGCAGGGGACATGCAAGTTTAAGCATGTGTGTGCCGGGTGTGGGAATTCCTCGCACCCTGAAAGTACTTGTAGATCAAAGAATGTCGGGGCGGGTGGATAAGGAGGACCTAAGCAGGAGTAAGGTGGACCTTTGTGACCGTATGCCTACACCCGTTGATCTAATGGTTATGATTCCGTGGTTAAACAAATACCCTGATCATGTGTCCGCTGGGATGTTGAGGAAGGGATTCTTACATGGCTTCCACATCCCAGTGGGGGAAGTTCGGGGGAACTCCTTTTGTAAAAATCAGTTATCGGTACGGCACAACCCAGGCGTGGCAGAAAAGAAAATAGCTAAAGAAGTCAGTTTAGGACGAGTGGCTGGCCCCTTTTCCTGCCCGCCGGTGGCCGATTTCATATGTTCCCCGTTAGGGGTTGTCCCAAAGAAGGATCCGGGGGAGTTCAGACTCATACATAACCTTTCTGCTCCCAGGGGTTCCTCGGTGAATGATGCCATAGACCCAGAAGTTTGTTCGGTACGATACGCATCGTTCGACGATGCCGTGGCCATTTTAAACCACCTAGGCCCCGGGGCGCTGATGGCGAAATGTGATATCGAATCAGCATTCCGGTTGCTTCCGGTGCACCCGCAGGATCAGCGCCTGCTAGGTTTTGCATTTCAGGGAAAGTATTACATGGATAAATGCATGCCCATGGGTTGTTCCATTTCATGTGCATATTTTGAGATGTTTAGCTGTTTTTTGGAATGGGCATTTACAGAGGCCACAGGGCATAGACATGTTATGCATTATCTGGTTGATTTTCTGTTTTTGGGGGCAGCCGATGATATGAATTGCGCACAGGCACTGTATGATTTCTGCATCCTCATGAATGAATTTGGTGTCCCATTGGCACCAGGTAAGACGGTCGGACCATCTACTTCACTGGAGTTTCTGGGTATTGAGCTCGATTCTGTGGAGGGGTGTTTCCGATTACCAGTAGACAAAGTGACCAAGTTCCGGGCTTCCTTGACGCAATGCCTGAGTGGGGAGAAAGTGACCCTGCACCAGTTACAACGAACAGTGGGTCAGCTTAATTTTGCCCTGAGGGTGATTCCTATGGCCCGCCCGTTTTCGCGCTCTATCGCGCAAGCTATGGGTGGTCTCAAAGAGGCCCACCACCGTACGAGACTGTCTGGAGAGGTTCGCCAGGATATGCGTATTTGGTTGGCATTTCTGGCGGACTTCAACGGTCGAGTCGTCTGGAGTTCCCCGCCAGAGTCTTCAGTGGAATTAGGTCTATGGACCGACTCGGCTGGGAGTGTGGGTTTTGGTGCCATCTTAGGTGATCGATGGTCGGCACAAACATGGCCAACATGGTGGCACTCTGACGGCCTCACAGGTAACATTGGGTTCCTGGAGTTATTCCCCATTTGGGTGGCTCTGATGACATGGGCTGATGATTTCAGGGGCCGCTCAGTGGTGTTTTGGTCCGACAATATGACTGTCGTGGATTGCATTAACCAACAGGCAGCACGCTGCAAAATGATTTTGAGATTGTTGAAAGAGATTGTGCTGCTGTGCATGAGGTTGAATGTACTGTTCAGGGCAAAACATGTGCCGGGTGTACTGAACCATGCGGCTGATGCACTCTCTCGTTCACATATACAGGCATTCAGGGGTTATCTGCCCACAGCAGACTTAGAGGCAGCACCATTCCAGGAAGCAATGTGGCTGATCGGTGCCTCGGATTACAAGACCTCGTGGCAGCGAGTCTAGCCCCCAGGATGAGGAAAGCATACGAAGGAGCGTTTCGTTCCTATTGCACATATTTGGGTCCTGCAGGGAGTCAGAATTGGGGTCAGGAGGAATACTTCCTGGGGTACCTGGTTGCACTACACAGAGAGGGCCGATCAGCAGCAACGGCCGGTAGGCATAGGGCGGCCATTTCCTTCATGGCCCAGGTACACGGCATAAAAGACCCTACAGGTTCTTTTTTGGTGAAGAAAGCCCTTCGCGGCTGGCAGCGCCTTGAGGGTTGCAAAAGAGATACGAGGCACCCGATTGGCTTAGACAGACTGTCTCTGCTTTTAGCAAAGCTGGATGAGACGTGTTCCTCCCATTATGAAGCAGTTCTGTTCCGGGCAGCGTTCACATTGGCATTTCACGGGGCTATGAGGGTGAGCGAGCTTGTCGCAAGGAACAAGAGAGAGATGGAGGGAGGTCTGTGCAGGGATCACATCCAGATAAGGGGTGATTCGATGATAATCATGATAGCCAGGTCCAAGACCGACCAGGGGGCTATGGGTGATAGTGTTGTCGTACAGCGCAGGCATGGGTCCCCCGTCTGTCCGTTAAAGTGTGTGGAAGACTATTTGGCGCTAAGAGTGGCCGCCTGGGGGGGGAGCTTGCTCCGACACAAGGATGGCACCCCACTGACGAGATTTCAGTTTCAGAGGGTGCTGGCACTGGCAATCGCTGACGCGGGCATGGACCCGTGCGATTTTGGGACCCACTCCTTTAGGATAGGGGCTGCTACTGAGGCTACAGCCAGGGGTCAGAGTGCCGAGGAAGTGAAAAAGTTGGGCCGTTGGTCCTCGAATTGCTTTAAGAGGTATGTGCGATTGCACATGTTGTAAGTGATCAATTGACATGCACTCACGTTTTCTGTCTTTTGTTTACTTTGCAGTTTCGCGGGCCTGCCATGCAGGGCGGAATTGGAGGTCGACCCTACATCAAGTGACCAGCGGTCAGAGATCACCGACTGGGGAGAGGATGGTATGGGTCGTGGGTCACTCATACGTGAGGCGCGCCGGTGACGTATTCAAAGAAGGTGACGCGATTCACGCACCTGGGGAATACGGGTTCAGTATGACTTTCCATGGGAAAGGTGGGCTTGTTTTTGACCAATTTGAGTCATTTTTCGAGGGACTTTTAGGGCGGCATAGGTCACCGCCATCTATAGTCATAGTACACCTGGGTGGCAATGATTTGGTGACTCTGGGTAGACGAGTGTTACTTGAACGTATCTTGTCAATTGTTAGCTGGTTGGCTAAAAGAGTCCCGGGGTGCACGATTGCCTGGTCCCACATGATTCCTAGAAGGAGGTGGCAGGGGGGCCTTTCGGTGTCAGCTCTGAACCATTCAGTTAAACGGGTTAATAATAAGATTGGTAGATTGTTCCGTTCGGCACAGTTGCATGTTATTCCACATGGATGTATCCGGGGTGACCAGATGTATCTGAACGATGGGGTTCACCTGTCCAGGGAGGGGAATGATTTACTCATAGGAGACTGGGTTGCTTGGCTGAGAAAGTTGGAGAAGCATGACCTACAGGAGGAGTTTGGGGGGACCGGATGGTCGGTCAACCATCCGGTCTGTGGCGGTAAGGTCATGATCGGTGAGCAGGAATTTAAAGGTCCCTAGAGTGGGGCGCCACCCACAATGGATGGGAGCGCCCGGGGGAAGACGGCCATTGGCCCCTTCCATGGGGAGGCGACACCCACTAAGGATGGGGCGCCTAGGGGGAGATGGCCATGGGCCCCTCCCAGGTGGGGAGGCGGTTAAATGCCCCTCCTGACGAATTTCTCGGGGGCCGGATATCCGCGACGGCGGATAGAGAGTATGGGGTGGGGGGGAGAGTCCACGCTGTCCTTCCTACAGAGACCTCATACTGGAACTCGGACGATCCTTAAGATGGCGTCGAGTGGAAAGGGGGCCCCCACCACGATAAGGGAAGTTGCAGTTGGCAATGAGGGTAGAGCCCTCTGCGCATGCGCTGCTCACACAATGAGGGCGAGAGTTTGGAAGTGGGGATCTGACACCGGTTAAGACCTTGCCGTTGGCCGTTAATGCTAGGATGTACAATTTGAATTAGAGTGTATGCATTTTCAGGATGTTAGCCAAAAGTACATGACTGCATCGAAATGTAATAAATGTCAAATTGTACATAATGCATAATGATGAAACTTTTAATTTAATGTTTTAAATTTTGTTTCATATTTTAATAAATACGGCCGGGAGGGTGACTCCCTCCCGTCTTCCAAAAAAGTCAACTATTGTCCGACCTCCCATTCTTGGGGATGTGTGTTGGGAGGGGGTGGCGGGCATCCCGGCCATATGGAAAGGGGCGACCGCTAGGTCCCCCCGAACGTATGGATGGGGGCCCCGAACCTCCCGGGAAGCCATTTTGGGCGGGGGTGGGCGTGGCCCGGCTGGTATGCCCAAAGCGGCGTAGCCGGAGCGCGCCTTCCCCCCGCCCGAGAGGGGTTGTCCTAGACACCTTGAAGGAAGACCACGCCCAGTAGGCGTATCGGTGACGGGTACACGCCCTCCCGCAGAAGGATAAAGGAGCGGGAACCACGAAGACCGTCCTCTTGTTCCTCGGATCGGAAGGCTGCACCCACTCGTTGCTCGTGAGCCCTCGACGGAACAAGCAGCAATTTTGACCCACCCACCAGCCCCTGATAGCAAATGTTTGGAGAAAATAAAGTTTTCTGAGTGATGAAAGTATAGGCCTTTCTTTTCCTTAGTAGAGTGAATAAGGGAATGTTGAAAGGTTAAATATGATTTGCATTGGAGAAAGTTCTTCTTGCAGGAATGATTAGAACAGTAAGATGTAGTGGAATTTTTCTTTTTAGTAGGTAAAACAACTGTCGTATTTATTTGTCGGGCGGTAAGGTCATGATCGGTGAGCAGGAATTTAAAGGTCCCTAGAGTGAGGCGCCACCCACAATGGATGGGAGCGCCCGGGGGAAGACGGCCATTGGCCCCTTCCATGGGGAGGCGACACCCACTAAGGATGGGGCGCCTAGGGGGAGATGGCCATGGGCCCCTCCCAGGTGGGGAGGCGGTTAAATGCCCCTCCTGACGAATTTCCCGGGGGCGGATATCCGCGACGGCGGATAGAGAGTATGGGGTGGGGGGGAGAGTCCACGCTGTCCTTCCTACAGAGACCTCATACGGGAACTCGGACGATCCTTAAGATGGCGTCGAGTGGAAAGGGGGCCCCCACCACGATAAGGGAAGTTACAGTTGGCAATGAGGGTAGAGCCCTCTGCGCATGCGCCGCTCACACAATGAGGGCGAGAGTTTGGAAGTGGGGATCTGACACCGGTTAAGACCTTGCCGTTGGCCGTTAATGCTAGGATGTACAATTTGAATTAGAGTGTATGCATTTTCAGGATGTTAGCCAAAAGTACATGACTGCATCGAAATGTAATAAATGTCAAATTGTACATAATGCATAATGATGAAACTTTTAATTTAATGTTTTAAATTTTGTTTCATATTTTAATAAATACGGCCGGGAGGGTGACTCCCTCCCGTCTTCCAAAAAAGTCAACTATTGTCCGACCTCCCATCCTTGGGGATGTGTGTTGGGAGGGGGTGGCGGGCATCCCGGCCATATAAGACATGTGTGACATTCACACCTGCAAGTGCTTCTAACAGAGCATATGTTGGAGCATATTTAAGACTTATCATAGAAGATCACCCACTTTTTGTGGCACTTTCTATACAATAACATTCAACCATCTAAACCAGATGAAGCATTGGAGGAAGGCACTTGCATTTTAAAATCATCTGCATTCTGAAATCTGAATCCCAAATTAGGAATAGTGTCAGAGTGGCACCCACTATGAGCCACAAAGGATTAGCTGTGCAAGCATTATAGTCTGAAGAAGGGATCCATGTTAGAAGATATAACTTAGAGTAAAATAGATACAACCTTATACATTTGTTCCATTCAAAGATTCTCAAATTATATGTGTCTGTTTATGTTAGAGGGAAGATCCCATCTGCCGCTGTGTGCAATTAAACGCTTTTGATTTTCTGCACTGTATTTGTTAATGAAATGTTTTTATTACCTCACAATTCAGTTGAAGAGGGACACAAAGTGCATTTTACAAATTGTTTTATACAACATCAACTTTAACCATACTGCTATGATTGAGCCCCACCACCGGCAACACTCTCTCTGCATGATTGGAAACAGCAGCATATATTGATGCTTGATCCCCTGGATTTGTATAAAGAGAGACAGTCATTTCCTCTAGTGTAGTTCACACTGGGACCACTATGTATGGCCTGGTACCAGTCGGAACTACTGACTAGAACATTGGTATTTTTTTTAAAAGTGCATCTTTTAGTTGTGTTTCTGGCATTTAGGTGCACCTTTCCTTGGGGTAAATTTAAGAGAGCTTGGGAAAATTCTATTACACCCTAAACTGCTTTGACCACAAGTATGACATCAAATAAAACCCTTTTGCCTTACAAACTTCTAGATAAAGAATATGGGCCTAATTTGGAGTTTGGTGGATGGGTATTTACTCCTTCAGGGTGATGGAGTAAAGTAGTCCATCACCCTGCCAAATTTTGAGATGTCCACTAGCATAGCTGACATATCTTGCTTTTAAATGAACCACCATCATAGCCGTTCATGTAAATGCATTGAATGTTTGCCAGATGACTCCATCAACATGATGGAGCTGTGCCGCAAACGTTCAATTTTTTTTTGATTTCCAAAAAAGAAAATCCCAAAGCGGGAGTTTCTTTTTGGAAACAAAAAAACAAAACACCTTCTCGCTATGGAAGTTTTCCCCCATTGCGTGGGGGTCATTTTAAAGTTTTCATTGTCCCTCATTGCCAGGTTTTACCTGACGGTTACAGACATTGAAAACTGACAATGTGTCTGCCCATTCTGAATAGTGTTGGTGGGCAAATTGCTAAACCTCTCATGGTTCTTACTCTGTTGGGTGTTGGATGTGTATGTTGGCCATGGAGACGGGATAGCCTCTGACATGGACATACTGAAGGGTCCTCCTGACTCTAAATGAGTCTAAATGAGGTGGGCGGATCTTCAGTTTGACGGAGAGGGTACTCGCCTCTCTTCAAAACTAAAATCAGGCCCAATGTTTTTTTTCAGATCTATGATTACTATGAAATGTCAATTCTGTTCTAATTTATCACTCTAAAATTACAGTGATGGGAGTATTTTGTAACTGAGTTTAAACTATAATTTTAGTGTTATCAACCCCAATACACAAATGTAGGCATAGCTTCGACTTGATTGAAGGTATTCATATGTTAATGGACGTGCCTGGGAAAACTTCTGTGGCATTATTCATATGGCCAATTAAATAATGGAGCAATCATTTCGGCAATCAGTATTGTGAATTGTTTGCCTGTACAGGAACATTTGAAGCTTTGATGATTCTATCCACAGAATGGAGGGCTCTTCTTCTATTCTAAATTGCCACATGCTGTACAGGGAAAGAGTGAACCAAAACAAGCTGAGCTCAAGCCCTAAAGCAAAGTCACTAGCCATCTCGGAATTCAAAGGAAGGAGGATGTGGGGCTTTTGCAAGGCCCCTTGTAATAAAAGCTAGTGTAGGTAAACTCTTGAAAGTTTAGGATTGGTGTACTTTAGACCACAAACGTAACCTTGGTTGCCCATCCCTGCACTGAGGAAGGCCCACAGGCCGAGACCAAAAGCACCCTCTGTACCCCAAGTCGGGTTGAAACGTCGACGCCTATACCATAAAAGCCTGGACCACAACCCCCCAATCTTATTGTGCTAAATGATGATTTATCTCTGAACCGCAAAAATTCTTGTAAATAGATTTTGTGTAAAATTGATTAATCGTGGCCAGGACTACCTAGACTGATATTCCTTATCAGTCCTATTTTTTGACTGTTCTAACTTTCTTCCTGGAGAACTTAATTGGAATCCTTCCAGTTTTTTCACTAGAGCACATCTTTCTGCACCTTCCTTTAGAGCAACCTCCTTTTTTCTGTCCCTCTCACGGTTCCTTAAATGCAGTAAGATATCTACTGTCAGTACAATAATGACAAAATGAAAATATATGTTATTTTTTAATCCTGTGGTTGTTGCACATTATTAAGTTGATTATTTTGATTACCCAGAGCTGACAACTGTGCATGCTCGGACTTGTATAAAAAGTTTACTGCAGATTTGAGTTACACTTTCTAAAGAAAGGTTTTAGGACCATTGTGTTTTGTATCTGCCTTGGTGTGCCAGCAGGTCTCTCACTGCGCGTCTTCTGCATCGGCTGATTTAAATACCACCCTGTGGATAAAAAGTTTACAGCGTAGTCTAGCCAAAATGCGGCTCTAGGGGAACCAAGCAGCAGTGGCTGTGCTAACATACAAAGAACAGTCCGAACTAGTCAATTGCAGAATTTCAGGCAGCCCAAGTAGCATTGTTAAGATTCACCTGACCCCTGGTAAAACCTCCCACAAAGTGTAAAAATGTCAGAGCGCTTTTGAACTCAAGCGCTCGAGGCAGAATAAAAAATTACAAGAAAAAGTCCAAGGTTGAAGTCGCCTAGGAACATGTCATTGGTGTCAGTTAAGGAGAGCTGTGTCATTAGGTCGGTTAGTTCTTTGGTGCAGAGTGCGTGGTCACTAGGCTGGTGATAGATAGTGTGGAGTTTGGTGGGAGTAGTGCCTTTAGCTTTTGATGTTGATGCAAAGATATTCAAAGGATACATAATTTGTGGACTTTAGGGGGTTTAGCTGGGTTCCTTGCTTGTGGATGATTGCACGCCCACCCCCTATTCGCCCTGGTCTATCCCATCTAAAGATGGAGTAGCCGGGTGGTGTGAGCAAGTCTATTATAGGGGTTGAGTGTTCGTTGAGCCAGGTTTCCATTAGGAATGCAATGTCAAATCCGTCAGGAAATATAGTTTCAGCTATTTGAGTGGTGTGTTTCACTGCCGATCTACAGTTGAGGAGCATGCAGGTCTGGGTAATATGTTGGGTCGAGGGATTATATTTTTGCCAATGATTACTGGGACGGTGGATGAAGGCTAGGGGTCCATATGCAGGGTTTTTGTGCTTTAAGATACGCAGAGTGATCTGCTTCTATTGATGATAATGGGTGGAGAGCTCAGTAGGATCCATGGGATCGGCAACTCATAGGAATGGAGATCTGGCCAGTGTGTTGGCTGTCCCTTGGAGATCCTTTTAGGGGAGTCAATGTATCTATTCTCGGGGTATTAGTTTCTTTTATTTCTTTTTTAACCTCTTTTTATTAGCATTTTCAAATCAACCAAATTGCCATTACATTGTAACATATCCCAAGCATTATAAGGCATTTCCAGTTGTCAAGCTTGTTTCGTGTACATTTCCACTCTTTCTCCAATTAACGACTTTGTGTGCATATTTATGCCTTTAAACACAGCAGCAATTATGCCAATTTCTCTACCCCATGCAGGCTTTTGCGTGTAATGTAGGGGCAGATATTGCTTTCTAGGGTGCACTGGATTCATTCTGCTCTTCGGTTCTCAGGGGGTTGGACAGCAGATAGGATTTTAGGGGCTCCCATATGTCTGAAGGACATCAGTAAAAGTTCTGAGTACGTGTAGAGTTGCTCTTGACAATATATACAGTCATTCTGTCATTCTTTAAATTCGGGAGCAATCCCCCAACCCCACCTACATGCCACCCGTTTTTTGGCCGTTAAGAGCCCCAGCAAAATATACCGCCTGAGGGTTACCTTAATAATCTCTGTATATCTCAGTAGCACTGTGAAGGGGGTAAGGCAGATCTGTCTGTTATCTTGAACCTCCTCCCGGTACCTGAACACAGGGCCACAAGACCATGGCAAATGTAGGAAGTCCGCCCCGCCTCCCTGTATCTGTTGCAGATGTCTGAGGGCCGTAAGCAATACTGATGTAAGTTCACTGGGGTGTAATATGTCCCGTATAGGAACTTAAAGTGTATAATTCTTAAACGGCTGCTGGTAGTTATTCTTTCCATCTGCAGTATTTCCCTTTTGCATCCTCTAAAGGTGTGCCCAGTTCTGTCTCACATCCCGCTCTTGACCCACTCGGCCTGTCAGGTTTGGTTATTAGGGTACTGCGATAAATTCTAGATGCTGTGTGTAGCTTGCAATATGGTGTGTAGTTGAGCCACAGTGGGGCGTTCCATTAGTATGTCAAGAGAGGCTGCCCTATTGTATAGGAATATGTCCATGGGGATGGGGTCGTTGTCCCCTAAAAAGTCTTCCCTAGAGCAATAACCACCCTCTGTGTATATGCTATTCCACGTGTGTATGTTAAGATGGTTAAGCATGTCTCAGCAGGCTGCCTTTCGCATCACAGGGAGCACCAGATAATAGGCCAGATGTAATGAGGGTGAGTAAAGCAATGGCATGAGTAACCATTTCGCTATTCCCTGCCAAGCCGAATTGGTGCACACAACAGTAGAACCCCCCCCTGATTCCTGTCGTCACGCAACAAGAAACGTGGCTGTCTGGACTGGCACCATGTAACTCTGTTCCACAGCCAGGTGGGGCATAAAGGGGGGTGATACCTACATACAGCGTAATGCCTTTTGATCGCATAAATAATATAATTCCAGATCTGGAGCTTCATAACCCCCTCTGGAGAAGGGTTATGTAAGTATATCCCAGCACAGCTTTGGTTGTTTTCCTCCCCAAGCAAGTCGGAATAACTGCGTTCTAAATCTTTTGAAAGACTGGCCCCCACAGAAGTAGGGAATATTTAGAAAGAGATATAGCAGCTTGAGGACTATGATCATTTTCATTAGTGCTATACGTTCCACCATGGACAAAGGCATGGATATCAAGCAAGTAATGGAAGCAGTAGGGGAGTCCAGTGCCCTGACGTAATTCGCCCGCATGAGATCCTCTCTGACCCTAAAATGTACAATGCCCAGATATTTAATTTCTGAGCCGCACCATTTAAACTGGTAGTCTGGGGTGTATTGAAGAGTGCTCAGAGTGAGAGGGAAAATCTGAGATTTCTCCCAGTTTACTGTGATTCCGTAGAACTCTCCATATCGTACGAATTCCCGTAGTTTGGCATGCAGGCTGTTTTTGGCGTCCTTGACATATATCGTGATGTCATCAGTATAGAGTGACACCAACACTTGCCTGGTCGTGTATTTTAGTGCATGCTCGTGATAGTGTTGTCTGAGCATGGCCGCCAACCGCTCCGCCGCCAAGCCAAACAGGAGGAGTGACAGCGGGCCCTGCTGCCTTGCGCCTCGAGAGATGGCAAAGGGAGATAAACACGTCTGTAGATGGAGAGCATTTCCAGTGGCCGCTGATATAGGAGTCAAACCCACACCAAGAATTGAGGCGGAAAGCCCATACAACACAGTACAGTCAGCAGAAAATCCCATTCCAAGGAGTCGAAAGCTCTAGTGGCGTTTAAGAAGACTGGCACTGTCTCCAACTCCAGATCTATGTCATGTAATATCTCAAAAAGGGTACGCAAGTTGTGGGAAGTGGCTCTCCCCGGAATAAAGACTGCCTGGTCAGGCAGCACCAACCCCTCCATCAGAAGGCTGAGTCGGTTAGCCAATAGTTTGGCCAATATTTTCGCATGACTGTTACTTAAAGATCTGGGTTTATATGAGTCGCAGGCATTTGCTGATTTGTCGGGCTTTAGGAGGGATATGAGTAAGGGTTCTCGCATAGAGGGTGGAAGAGTACCCACCTGATGGTCCTCCTCATAAAGAGTTTTGAGTAAAAGCATTAGGACGTTGATGTATGTTTTATAGAATTCAGCCTGGAGTCCGTCTGGACAGGGCTCCCTTTCAGACCTCATCTGCATAATGGCTGCTCTGATTTCGTCTTCCTCAAAATTGGCCAATAGAAATTCTCTCTGGGCATCAGTCAGCCATTCTAGGGCAACCACCTCTAGATAAGCATCCACGTCCGGAGGGATGGATCTATGTGTCGTTTATAGCAGGGAATAGCAGGACAGAAAGGTCTGAAGTATATCTGTTGTGTATTTTTGCAGTCACCCTTCGGCGTCCTTGAACTCCAAGACATAGTTTGAAAAAAGAGTTTTATGGGTTAATTATTTCTGCTAGCACCTTCCCAGGGCACTCTCCCTCCCTGTATATTCTAGCCTGATGGTATTTACCGCGAAGGCCATGTCGTGATATTCCATTTGTTTGTCTCTCAGCTCTCCTCAATGGGCTGCAGTCGATTGGACCTCCAACCCTCGAATTTCCCCCTCCAACTTTGGCAATGTGTTGGGTAGTATTCCCCCTGCCTTCATGATGCAAAAGGCATGGATCATAACCTTTAGTGCCACCCACACTATCGCTATCGCCCACGTGGGGACGGAGTCAGTGTTGTGCTGGAGGAACTCCTCCAGCTCCTGTTGTAGACCTTTTCTGAAGGGGACATCCAGTAGTGAATTGAGGGGGCGTCAAGACAAGAACAGCAGTGCAGTCCTCAATGGAACCAACCGCATATATACTGGAGAGTGGTTGGAGAATGTATATGCTAAATGTTTTGCATGTAATAGCCAAGTGTGTAACCCTCTGGACACCAGCCGGTAGTCTATTCTTTACCAGCTCAAGTGAAATGAGGAGTAACAAGTACCCTCCTTTTCCATGGGATGCAGTGTTCACCAGGCATCTAGAATAAAGTGTTCATACATGATTTGTCGTAATTGGCACTGCGCATTGGTATAGTGGTGCTGCTGGGGATGGGACCAGTCAAGAGTAGGGTCAATAGTCAGTCAGATTTAGATCCACTCCCAAATTATGTGGGTATATAGTTGGATAAAGAAAGCTGCATCGTCAATATTGGATCCATAGCAATTGACCATAGTGACATGTTGAGATGATAGTCCACCCCACATTATGCTGTAGCGCCATGAAGGGGTCCCTCCACTATGTAGTGGGTGTCCTTACGAATTATGATAGCCGGCCCTCTCTCATAGGAGGAGTAAGACGTAAAGCTCTTATGTGAATCCCAGCATGCCTCAAATGCAGGGGTGGTAGCAGGAGTAGTATGGGCCTCTAGAAGCATAGCTACCTGTACATTGTGCCTTTCCAAATATTCAGGAACATGTTTGCACTTGTGTGGGTTTACCAGCCCCTGGATATTCCAAGTTAAGAAGTTAATCCCCGTGTGTCATGGCTAGCCTCATTGAATGCACTCACATTACAATATCTCTTCTCCCCACCCACTTCAGCATTTCCCAACTTGCTGAATGCAATCCTTCCCTCCCTCCAACATCCCAAAGAGGCCTGTACAGCCCCAACGTATGTTAGCATTACTAAAGGTATATATTGCAAAGAACAGTCAGAGTGACCAATAGGATATGCAGGAGCAATAGAGAGCAGAATAAGATTCAGATTAAAAAGTATTAGAGGTAAGTGTGCAGAGCCAAGGGTCAGTGGGGAAGAAATTGGACGAAAACAAAAGAAAAGATGAGCCAATAGGAAGAAAGGTGTCCATGTCTCATGTGAAGAATCTCCTCCGGGGGTATCACCAAGGGAAAAGATCGTTCCTCCTCAAGTGAACGGGGGTGTCTGGGATGGTTGTGTGGGTCATCGAATAACTAGGATCTCCTCTTTAAATTGTCAGCCTTTTAGTGTCCTTGAATTAGATGCCATCTTGTGCCGGGTGAAGTCTGCTGCGGAGCAGCCGGGTGCCCATGCACTCCTGGATGGCCCCTTCTTAGCCCAATAGGGGACCATTGGAGCATTCATCTTGATGTGTCTATGCATTTTGCCTGGGGAGTTATGACTGGTTCTCTGGCATCATGATTCTCTATCACAGTTCAGATAGAGAAGTCAACCTGCTTTCATGCGGCGTTTGTCCAGCACACGGCGAGCCTTGGGGCAAACACTTAAGAAATTCCATCACTTGTTGCGGGGATGTAAAGAATTGCTGTTTCCCTTGGTGTGTTGTTCTGAGCCGGGCTGGGTAGAGCATGGCATAGGTGATGTTAGCCTGCTGTAGTGTTTTTTTGCTGGGATGATTTTTTTAGGAGCTTCCTGTACTACTCAGGTTAAGTTGGGGTACTATGCTATGCTGTGGCATTCAAATAAGAGTGACCGCTGCTCCCTCACCAGCCGAAAAGCTGCATCATGGTGCTGGTAGTTGATGAGTCTATCCACTATAGGGATGGGGGTAGACCCAGGTGGAGGGCGCCCCACAAGGGATCGATCCTTTCCACTACAAGTAGAGGGGAGAATGAATCCTTGCCAAAGGCGGTGGGCAGCAGGCGATCCACATACTCCTCCCTTCTTCCGGTGTTGGTGGACTCTGGGACCCCTAGTATTCTTATGTTATTCCTCCTGGACCTAGCCTTCAAATCTTCATTCTTGCCTCCAAATCTTCATTCTTCACAGCTATGAGCCTCAGAAGGCAGTCCATTTCACGCTTCTGCTCTCCTCTTTGAGTCCTTCAATTCCGATATTCAATGCTCTGCCTCACCTACTCATGTTTTTCTAGCTTTTGAGTTATGAAGTCCATGCGGGTGCACTTGGAGTCCATTTTGGATTCTATCGATGTTTGGCTACGCTTCATAATTGGCAGCAGGGTTTTCATGTCCTCGTTCCCAGCCTGCTGGTCTCTCTCTATCCCTTCTGCCATGGCCCGAATGGGTCTTGGCACTGACTTTGTGCTGATTTGCAGCCTGCTTTACCCATCACTGTGAGCCCCAATGTTCTCACCTCTCTTGCCCAGCAACTGTACTGGCAATGTAAGGCCTTATCTCCCAAGCATCTTCCGACATGCCTGCTAGCATCTCTGTAGCCCACTTTGTGGCCCTCCTTCCTGCATCTAGAACTTCGGGAGGAGCTACCCCCAGGGCCAACCCGCTGGTACTTGATCCCAGCACTCTTAAGAGGCATCCCCGTTGTCGACAGTTTGGTATCTCCAACAGGGTTCATTTGATTCTACGAAATGCTGCTTCAATCCTAGGCCACAGGTTGCCAGCGATGTTCCATGGAAGGGGAGGTAAGCTGTGCTTTTTCCTGCTCAGTTTTTACCCCCTCCTTTATGGGTAATATAGGTCGTGGTGAAGAACATGAAAAATGGTCAGGCGGTTGGATCGATGTCTCTCAAGTATTTGCCCGGCGTTGAACGCCTCTAAGACCATGCAAGGGTTATCAAACAAAGAGGCAGGCGCTGGAGGCTGGAAGGCAGGAAACAAAGTGTTATTCCGACGGAGCAGAACACATCAGAACGGACAACGAGGTATCGTTTCGAGGTGCTCTCCCAGCCTCTCTGAGGCCTGGCCTCTTATACACTGGTTTATGACATGTGAACACTCTTTATTGCAATAAAGACACTTTGAAGTATGAAAAGACATCCCCGGAATCCCCGCTTCAGGCCCATTCCCACACATATCTACAGTAGAGGTCCCCACCCCACATACAATAGGAGATGGCTATCACACAGCTGGACATTCCGCCGATTCTTAGAATGTGTGCGCCTGATCGGATCTCAAAGGGGGGGGGGCCATGATCAATCGCAGCTCCTTTGAAGAGGGGCGATTCCATACAGTAAGGGGGCAATAAACTGTATCCTCAGGCTAAGTGATGGCCTGGGATCCGTGCAGACAATCGGGCTCAGAGGAAGGGGTCATCAAAGGAGAGGTATTCATGAAAGGAAGGGAGGTGTTGGTCAGGCGCGGGGTGTGATTCCCAGGGGCAGAGTCGCGCAGAAGGAGAGGTCTTATGACCCGTGCATGAGAGAGCGGGGGCAGCCAGAGTGCGCGGGGGGGGTGCTTGCAGCGCCAGGGGAACGTGCTGGCGATCGATCGTGAGCAGGGAGACCATGGTGCCTAAAATGGCTGCCGTGCATATTTGTGCGTGAGTCTGCGGAAATGGACAAGATGGCGCAGATGATGTTCAGTTCACAAACTAGATTTCAACAGTCCTCCCCTCGCCAACTTGTCAATTTGGATCTATCCCCATAAGGCCACGTATTTCTACCTCATAGAGGGGACTCATGTGCTCAGTTCCGAAGTCCAAAGTATTAGGGCACATGCAGTTAGCAATGAGTGAACACAAAGGTGGCAAGCATTAAATACCTAGGCAACACCCACACAGTACCATGACCGGTATCAATATAAATGTAAACAACCTCCATCCCCAGTCCTTCAAAGTACCCCAAAACCAGCTCCCAAGCGACCATCCTTCCTGCTCCTGGTGAACCTCTGAGGAAAGTCTGTGGAGGTGCTCGATTGCTTTGTAGACTGAGGGCGAGTTATCTGGCACGTAGGTGCAACAGCTGGATCCGATGATGCGGCATGCTCCTCCACGGTCAGCTAGAACCACATCTAGAACAAGGCGGTTCTGAAGAGCCACCAGGCGGACTGCCTGAAGCTCGGCCGTATTGTTAGTGAGGATGCCAGCCGTGATGTTCATGGTCGTTTCTACTGCCTGGGTCAGGTGTCGGATGGCGCGGCTGTTTGCCATTGGGCCCCACAGAGGAACAAGTCCCTTCACTGCATCCAGGAACTGTGCTCCGGTGGAGTCGGCTTGTTCAATGTCTCTTGCGCGCTTCTGCCAGGGATGGTTTGCTGGGGCCACGTACGTTGGAGGGAGAATGAAGGCGATGTAGCAAGTACCCCCCCAACCTTTTGGAAGCCAAGTGTAAGCTTTGGTGCCACAAACAAAGTACATATTCGGAGAAGCAACAAAGAAGGGGGGATCAATTGAGTCCAATGTTCTGGTGATGTGGCAGGAACTGTGACCCACCAGCTGTGTTCCCAGGCCTTCGAGGCACACGAGGCCCGTGACATTGATAACAGACAGAGCCACAGTCAGAGTGGCAGCAGTTCGTTTCCGTAGGTAGGAGAAGGTGGGTCTGGCTGGATTATGGAACACCTGCATTTCAACTCGTTCCTTGGCAGGGATGTCCATATGGAAGGAGGAACCAGAGGTCAAAGGACAAAAGGGAGCAGATGTCCTTCCGGTTTTGTTCAGCCAGAACCCATGGTAGAAGTGTGACACTGTTTGACCAGAAGTGGCGTTGTCCTTGTAGCTCTCTTGCAAGAGGATCAACCAGGCAAGGCAGGAGCCGTGAACTGAGAAAGGGGAAGGGATGAAAGGGATGGAGTGTCCGGTGGCATGCGGGAGCAACCCGCAGATCCAGCAGTTTGTGGCGTTGGCGGCAAGGTTGTGTTGGTGCAACAGTTGCATGAAGGAATTGTTCCAGAACTCCTTACGCCTTTCTCGGAGCTGAGGCGAAAGGGAGATCAGGTGATGCTCTTTCATAGTGGTTGGCTGTGCAGTGGTCAGCAATATCTGATGAGCGGGTGCGCTCTCTTCCACGATCCAGAAGGAAGTCATGAGGAGGAGGCAAAAGAGGAGGACAATGAAAAGGGCAATTGTCTTCGATTTGTGCATACTGTCAGTCTTTGGGTTCCTGTAGTGGGTATTTCCGGTTGCTTCCATCATCTTCTTATCTGGCGCTCCCATCATCTTCGAGGTGCTCGGTAGTGGGCAGAACCGCAGACTTCGTTTAGCTTCTCTCCGGGTAACCCTTGGTTGTGTTTAGGCTACCGTTCTGAGATTCAACTTAGTCCGTGGTCTACTTAGCCGAAGCTCCCTCCTTTCGACGCAGGAAATACCCTTCCCTGGATGGCACAGTGGGATCAGAGAATTTTGCAAGTTCGAGTGCCTCGGTATCAGGATAACAGTTCAGTGATGGCCGGTCTTTGTTCAGGAGCTCTTCTTGGGTGCTGACGTTTTCTGTCGTGGCCAGGGTCGAGGAGACCTTCTTACAGTGGTGTGCATGCAGCCAGTGCCGTTTCCCCTCCACTCGAAGAACCGTCCGGGTGGTGATCAGTACTTGCCAGGGGCCCGTCCACCGGGGTTCCAGACTCTTCGCCCGTTGGAAATTTCGGATCAGCACATAATCCCCCGGTTGGATATCGTGACCCGGACCCCTGGAAGCATCGGGGATGGCCTGCTGCACCTGCTGATGAATGACAGACAACTTTTTAGTCAATTTGCACAAGTAATCAGACAGTAGGACGTCCGGGACGTCTTGAATGGAGGTCGGTTTAGGGGCAGTCCAGAGGTTCATCGGTCGCCCAAATACAACCTCGTAGGGGGTCAAATGGTGCTTAGTGGGAGTGGAGCGCATCGATAGCAATGCCAGTGGGAGGGCATCTGGCCATTTAAGTCCTGTGGTGGCCACTATCTTTGACAGTTTTAGTTTCAGTGTGGCGTTGTGTCGCTCAACTAAGCCAGCAGATTGGGGGTGAAAGACTGCATGAAACCTCTGTTTTACACCCAACCCTTTCAAGATTAGTTGGATAACTTCAGCTATGAAGTGGGGGCCGTTGTCGCTCCATAGAATTCGACAAAGACCGTAGCGAGGGAAAAACTCTTTCAGTAGTACCTTGGCAGTGGTCATGGCAGTGTTATCACGGGTTGGATAGGCTTCTACCCATTTGCTGAAGGCACACACAATGACTAATACATACTTCAGGCTTTGGCATCTTTCTAGTTGGATGTAGTCCATCTGGAGGACCTCAAAGGGATGGTCAGGGACCCCAAACCCTCCCCCGGGGTACCACAGTTCCTTTCCCAGGGTTGTGTTGCAGGCAGATAAGGCATTGCTGGACCAGGCGTCTGGCTGAGTCGGGGATTTTGTCGTTGCACCAGACCTTGGAGATGAGTTCGATCATGGGGGCAGATCCTATGTGTGCGGGGGAGTGTGCCATAGTCAGTATGGGAATCAGGTACGAGTCAGGCAGTAACCATTTGTTTGTGTCTTTTGTCCGCCAGCAGCCTTCATCGTCTTTTAAACCCACCCGTGCCCACTCAGTCAGTTGGTGAGGTGTGCTGGCCGACTGGATGTCCCTAATCGTTTCCCTAGCGTCAGTCCATTTTTCTGCTTGTGACCTGGTCACATACATGCGTGTCGTCGTCCTATTCTCAGCTGTGGTTCGGGCAGTGATATCGGCCAGTGCGTTTCCCTGTCCGACTAAGTCTGTCACCTTCTTGTGTGCCTGGCATTTGATTACTGCTAATCGTTTGGGGAGGAGAACTGCTTCAATCAGGGCGGAGACTAGATCTCCGTGGAGAATGGGCGTGCCGTGGGACGTCAGGAATCCCCTTTCTCTCCACAAGAGTCCAAAATGGTGAACCACTCCGAAGGCGTACTGGCTGTCCGTGTAAATGTTTGCCGTGGTCCCTGTCGCTATAATACATGCTCGTGTGAGGGCAATCAGTTCTGCCGCCTGTGCGGATCGTTGTGTGATGCGGGCTGTTTCAATTACTGTTCGGGCTGTCGTTACTGCATAGGCAGCTGAGGTGGTGCCGTCGGAGAGTTTGATGCAAGAGCCGTCTACCCATAGCTCTCCGTCAGGGTCTGTGAAAGCAGTGTCTTGGAGGTCAACTCTACTCCTAGTCTGTTCGTCCGTGCGGGTCACACAGTCGTGTATAGGGGGCACATCGGGGTCGTTTTCAGGCAAGGGCAACAGTGTGGCGGGATTCAAAGTCATACATCTTTTCAGAGTGATGTGGGGTGCAAGTAGTGTCAATTCGTACCCAGTCAGTCGTGCACTAGTCAGGTGTTGAGTCTTGGTCTGGTTCAAAAGGGTGTCGACCGCATGGGGTACTAACACAGTGAGGGAGTTCGAGAGTACGATTCCCTCGCTCTAACGGATAGAGACAGCAGCGGCAGCTACTGCTCGAAGGCAGGCAGGCAAAGCTCTGGCTACGGGGTCAAGAGTGGCAGAGAAGTAGGCACAAGGGCGTTGCTTAGGGCCGATAGGCTGAGTTAGAACAGACAACGCGCATCCCTCCCTTTCGTGAGTGAAGAGGGAGAAGGGCTTGGAGTAATCTGGTGTTCCTAGGACAGGTGCTGAACAAAGGGCATCTCGCAACTCTTTAAAGGACGCCTGGCATTCGGGGGTCCAAGGGAGCAGGAAGGGGACATCTTTAGCCAACAGGGAAAGTAGAGGTTTTACAATGAGACTGAAATTTGGTAACCATTGTCGGCAGAAAGAGGTAAGACCCACCAAAGAACGGACTTTCTTCTGTGTTTTTGGGACGGGGGTGTCTAGGATGGTTTGGATTCGGTCGGGCGTAAGTTTCCTCCCTTCTTTGGACAGGAGATGGCCTATGTACGTCACTTGAGGCTGGCAGAACTGTAATTTCTTTTTGGAGACTTTGTGGCCATTTTCTGCAAGAAAGTGTAAGAGTTGGATGGTGGCCGTGATTGCAAGTGGAGTGGTGTCGGCCGCCAAAAGGATATCATCGACATATTGGATCAACACCACTCCATCTGGTAGCTGGACGGCGTCCAGCTGTCTTTTGAGGGCCTGGCTGTAAATGCTGGGACTTTCAGTGTAGCCTTGGGGTGCTCTACAAAATCTGTACGAGCGGGCTTTTAGGGTGAAGCCGAAGAGATAACGGCTGTCTGGGTGGATGGGGATAGAGAAAAATGCATTCTTGAGGTCAATAACAGTGAAGGTGGTGGCAGTGGACGGGATGAGAGTCAGAATGGTGGTGATGTCTGAGACTACGGGGTACTGAGGCACAACCACTTTGTTAACCTCTCGCAGGTCGATGATGAAGCGGTACGCTTTCTCATCTCCCTCGCCTTGCTTCTTAACAATGGGTAGGATAGGGCTGTTGCAGACATTGCTAACTACTTCCTCTACCACTCCTGCATCTACCAGGGACTGAATAATCGCTACCAGTGCCTTCTCGCCCTCGGGTGATGTCCGATACTGTGGGAGTTTCGGGAGCATTGCGTCTTGTCGAACAGTTATGTGCACAGGGTCAATCATCATTCGTCCTACGTCTGAGTCGTTTTTGGCCCATAGGTACGGAAGCAGGGTGTCGAGCAAGGATAGGTCAGCAACAGTTATAGAGTACATATGTCGTGCGGGGCAGGATTTGAACATGTTCGGGTTGTTGTACAGGATGACTCGGACTCCATCTGGGGAACACCTAATGGTGGCTCGGAAATGTTTTAATAAGTCAATACCCATAATGGCGTCAGGGGAGTTGGAGGAGAGCAGAAAGGTTGTGTCAGTTGGGTTGTTTCCTAGGTCGAAGGAGATAGGTGCGGACAGGGGATTAGTGGAGGGCGTCCCATCAAAACCTATCGATGTAATGTGTGAGCCAGACAAGGGTGCCCTTGGAATCAGTCGTTTTGATAACACACTACGTGTCGCCCCAGTGTCTACCAAAAATTGAGACTTTGTACCCAGGACCTTAGCGGTGACGTAAGGACCTTGCTGGTCAACACAGAGCTCGACTGGATCCCTCCCTTGCCCCGGGCAGTCCTATGCAAAGTCAGGGGCGTTCTCACAGTCAGATAGTTGATACTGGTTCTGTCGGGGACGGTCAAATGTGTTCGATCTACCTGGTCTGTCGTTGTTGGTGTCGTTTGTGTACCCTCGTCCCTGCCCTCTAGTCCTGGGGCCATTCGTCATGTCCCTCGTCTCTTTATTTTTAATAATTTCCAGAAGAACCGGACATTGAGACTTCCAATGCCCGAATCCTCTGCAAAATGCGCACTGATTATCCTCTATGTCCCTACGTCCAGAGTAGGGAGTAGGTGTGCGATCTTTTGGGGGTGGATTTCTAGGGGCGGCTGATTGGTAGCTCCCCCTGTGGGGTTCTCTTCCGACCGCCACCCCTTGTATCTGGGCTATCATCACCCTTTCTTTCAAGTCTTTCTTCTTTCTCTCGGATGCCCTATCATTCTCATTCTTTTGGTGTTCGTAGTACTGAGCCATCTGAAGGATAGCTGCGGGTTTGGAGGCCCCCCAACTACTCTCGCTCGTCTGTAACTTTTGGGAGACCTCTTGCGATAGACCCTTTACGTAGTTTTGCACGAATAGGTGTTGTCCGGTTGCAGTGGTCATGTCTTGGCCACTGTAGTCGGAGAACACCGTCTCGGGAGAAGTATTCTGATACGTCTTCCTGGGGTTTCTGACGGCAAGCCGTGACTATCGACCAGTCTACCTTCTTCTCTGGGATCAATGTCTTTAGCTTCTGAACTATTTTGTCCGGGAGTTCCAGTATGTCTTTTACAGGTTTCTTTCCGGGCTCTCGCTGTCTATCTAGTTCACTGAGTTGATTCCAGGTATGTCCGAACAGATCTGTGTGGTCGGCTTTCCGGATTTGCTTCCACACGTCAGCCGGCAGACATAACCCGAAAAACAAGTCAATGTCCGCTAGAGTCATTATTGTTGAACCCAAGGCTGTACCTAGTTCGGTATAAAATGCTGTCGGGTTCTTTCTTAAATCGGGCAGGGTTTGCCTAAAAGTTAAAATATCTTGCCGATCCCATGGTTGATAAACCCAGTTGTACACAACCCTCCCCTTCGCATCTGCGTGGTTGATATCGTCGCTTGTTCCCTGACCTCGCGGGGGAACCCAAAAGGGGGCGGCTTCTCTGATAGGCATCATAGTGTTGGCTACTTCTGATGAGGACCCAGTCGTTTCAGGGACTGTAATCTTAACTTCTGGTTTCTGTTCCGTGAGGTGGCGGAAGACCTCAAGCGTTTGCATGAAGAGGTCCGTCACGTCGTGCTCAGCCTCATCTCCAACATTGACTTTTCTATATAAAGCTGTCAGTTTAGCAGGACCCTGATTCTGATACCTATCCTCGTATGCGTTCAGGGTGTGGTAGCTAAACCGTAGAATGAAATGCCGTCTGTGGCTACCGGCATGTGAATTGTGCATATCTATCGTGTATTCTTCGCTCTCCTTCCGTTCTACCAGTGTCTTTACTATCTTGTCAATTCCATCCCGCTCATCTTTGTTCAACCTATTCAGTCTGGCCGGTGGCTGCTTGCTAGTCTCGAGTTCATCTGATGTCGTTATTAATGCGGCCGGTGCGGAGGCCGTGAGGGCTGGGGCACTAGCTCCAAGGTCATTCTCATTTGCACTCGGAGCTGGCAGGTGCTGTACTAGAGGTTGGGAGGGGGCATATGGAGGGGGCATGTAGATGATCGGAGGACCTAGCAGTAACTCATCGTTCGCCCGTTGTTTGGAGGGCAGCTCAGGGTAGAGCGTAGAGGGGGTCCTAACAGGGCATTGGCCTGCCGACTCAGATTCTTGCTTTTGTCTGGCCTCCTCTCTTTCTTTTATTTCTTCTTCTAGTTTCTTAGCGGTCAGGTGGGCTGCCTTTCGTAACTCTTTTCCTATTCTTGCTTCTTCTCTTTTCTTTCAATGCTCTGCTTCTTTGCGCCACATGGCGACACTATCGAGCATGGTGGGCGTTGTCTTATTTTTCCGAAGAGCTGCTTCTAACGTTTCTATTTTATGGTCATCAAAGGAACCTATCAGTGGCCACTGACTTTCGGAGTCCTTCTTGGTATATTTATGCCATAACTTACTATAAGCTACGGCGACTAGTCCCTGCTTAGTGAACATGTCCTTATTAGGGGTGCCTTCCAGTGGAGCTGGATGGTTCATCTCTAATAAGCGGTCCGGGCTGTACCAACTACCAATCAGTGGGGAGAAGACAGGCATGACAGATTACAACGGGGGACAAAGGTCCGCACTACCTATCCTTCACTACTTGCAAAGACTAGACAGAATATTTCTATTCTACGTTATTTGCAAGCAGAGAATATCTCAAAAGAACTATACTCCAAACAATCTATGTTCGGACAATCAATCAGTGGGGAGAAAAATAGGTACGACAGATTACAACGGGGGACAAAGGTCCGCGTTACCTACCCTTCACTATCTGTAAAGGGAGACAGAATATTCCTATTCCTCCCCGTTTGCAGGCAGCGAATGTCTCAAGGAGCAACCGAGTATCTCAGGTATCGAATCTAACGAACCAGAGAACCAAAGAATCCAACAATCAATCAGTGGGGAGAAGAGATAGGCACGACGGGTTACAACGGGGGACAAAGGTCCGCGTTACCTACCCTTCACTATCTGCAAAGGGAGACGGAATATTCCTATTCCTCCCCGTTTGCAGGCAGCGAATATCTCAAAGAGTGACAAAGCAAATACTAGTATTTCAATCAATCAAACAATCAATCAATTCGCAATTCGTCGTGTTTCACGACCTTACCCGGACCGCATGGACAGTTTCTCGTCTTCCGCTTCCGCTTCCAGCGCCCGATCGTCCTCTACTCTCTGTCGTTACTGCGGCACTCCTGATGGTTCCCAGTCAGGACCGTAGATCACTCGAGAGAGGTCTGCTCGGAACCAGTGAAGTTCGGATGACCGGCTGCCAGACGAGGGTCCATCGGGCAGGTGCACTTCCGATCGTTGCAGTCGTTCACTCTGTCGTCGGGACCTTTCCCACTGGATCCACGTGTCGCTGATGGGCCCCACGCTTGGGATGCCAATTGAAGAACATGAAAAATGGTCAGGCGGTTGGATCGATGTCTCTCAAGTATTTGCCCGGCGTTGAACGCCTCTAAGACCATGCAAGGGTTATCAAACAAAGAGGCAGGCGCTGGAGGCTAGAAGGCAGGAAACAAAGTTTTATTCCGACGGAGCAGAACACATCAGATCGGACAACGAGGTATCGTTTCGAGGTGCTCTCCCAGCCTCTCTGAGGCCTGGCCTCTTATACACTGGTTTATGACATGTGAACATTCTTTATTGCAATAAAGACACTTTGAAGTATGAAAAGACATCCCCGGAATCCCCGCTTCAGGCCCATTCCCACACATATCTACAGTAGAGGTCCCCACCCCACATACAATAGGAGATGGCTATCACACAGCTGGACATTCCGCCGATTCTTAGAATGTGTGCGCCTGATCGGATCTCAAAGGGGGGGGGGCCATGATCAATCGCAGCTCCTTTGAAGAGGGGCGATTCCATACAGTAAGGGGGCAATAAACTGTATCCTCAGGCTAAGTGATGGCCTGGGATCCGTGCAGACAATCGTGCTCAGAGGAAGGGGTCCTCAAAGGAGAGGTATTCATGAAAGGAAGGGAGGTGTTGGTCAGGCGCGGGGTGTGATTCCCAGGGGCAGAGTCGCGCAGAAGTAGAGGTCTTATGACCCGTGCATGAGAGAGCGGGGGCAGCCAGAGTGCGCGGGGGGGGGTGCTTGCAGCGCCAGGGGAACGTGCTGGCGATCGATCGTGAGCAGGGAGACCATGGTGCCTAAAATGGCTGCCGTGCATATTTGTGCGTGAGTCTGAGGAAATGGACAAGATAGCGCAGATGATGTTCAGTTCACAAACTAGATTTCAACAGTGGAGCGTTTATGTGTTCGTTTCCTCAGTGAATCTTGAGGGGGCGCTTTGTGTCCGTGAATCTTGAGGGGGCGATTTGTGTCTTCACCGCTGGATGCCTCTATCAGCTCAGTGGCTCCCACAGGTGATCCAAGATTGCGTCCCAACTGGAACCACCCCAGGACCGCATGCCGAATTCTGCAGTGACTGCAGCATTTTCCTGTAATGCCGCTGGCTGCCCGGGGTGCAGCATCCTTCTGGGTGTCGCCTAGGGCTGTGTGTCGCTTCTAGAGGCACGAAGGGTCGGTACCTCATACCACGTGGTTTCTAGCTCACGGAGCCAGCCGCAGCGCTCCTCTCTAGCCCAGCCTGCCTCCTTATATTCTCACCATGCAGGAGACTTCTTCAACGCACATGGGTTGCAGCACGGGCGCAGTATGGATTCCGTTCCTTCAGTCTCTGCCCTGCAACTTGCACCAGAGCTATGACTTGGCTCTGCAGGTCTCACCCCTATGCCTCCACTATCGTCTTTTGTCCAGCTGTTTAGGACGGAGCATAGTGCACCACCGCCTGCTCAGATATTTCACCAGGTGTATTCTGTCCCTTTCAATCAACTTTCAGGTCTCCAGGGACAGTGTATTGCCGGTTTGTTGTCCCGGACTTCAAGAGCCTCACAGAAGTGTGTCCATCTTGCTGACTTACCCTCCAGCGCCACCCATTCTCAGGGTGTAATTGAGTGTAACTTGGCCAGGATCGCAAGGTCCTTTTTTATGTGGGAAATGTCTTTAGCTAGAGAGTCAAGTTTTTGTTCTATTGGGCTCAAGAATACGGTAAGAATTGTGGGGAAGTGACTTGATCAGTATGTGGGTAGACAGGCAGTGGGCCTTATGTCTAAAGAAGGCGAGTGATCTTAAACAGAGGGGACGGCAGTGTTGCCAAGGTGGGAAATCTGAAGGGGTTGTTTAGGCTGGGTGGGTTCTGTGCAGGGAGCCTAAAATGTGTTTAAAGGGGGCTCAATGGTGAATGATCTTGAATTGGGAGTGGTGCAATAGTGCCCAATGTGTGCATCAAGAAACTGTGCTTTGGTGTGGCTGTTAGTTAGGGTGGGTGCAGTGGGGGTCAGACTGGAGCTTTCATGACTAATGCATTGCAATGGTGCATAGTGTGGCAGTGGGGTCCTGGAGGATATGTTCTGGGTAAATGGACATGGGTAAAAAGGAGATGGGTGGGTATGGGATAGGACCTGCTTGTGTTAATAGGGTGGTAATGTTTTGCTTTTTCCTTTGGGTTTTATCTATCGCCACTTATCTCAAGCACCTACTGCCTCTGATTGTCAGCCCTTTGATCCTCCTATTGCTTGTAACCATTCTTTTTCTCTCACACTCTCAAATAGGTTTAATGCTTTGAATGACTTTCAGGTGGTAGACTGACTCCCAAATACAGCAGCCATTTCTTACCCACCTGGCTTGAATGATCCTACAGTCCTTATCACTGCATCTCCTTGCCACATAAACATGCCCCGACTGAGTTTAATGCTTTTGTCACTTTTACTACTTTCCCACTTGGTAATGGTGCATCTGTAAGGCATCCCAGTATGCCTGTTTTAGCCATTCCGTAGCTTAATCTGGCTAAGATGGGTTTTGTGGTCTTGTTTCATGGACTATTTTGGGGCTTCAGAATCAGTTAACAGCCCAGATTGGTTTAACATCACTTCTACTACACACATCATTTGTATGCAGGAAACCTGGCATGTGTACCCTTTGTATGTTGAAGGTTTTTCCTCCATATTTACTGCAGCAACACCATCATTGTCAGGCAGTGCCAAAGGGGGTTTACAGATGCTGATTTGAAATTTGCTGCCTGTTACAGTTTATCCTTATTATCATTTTATGTAACTGTATTTTAAAGGTGGGACTGTCTTTATGTTAATTTTTATAATAATGTGTTTGATTCCACCCACTGTGCTGTTGTCCCTGCTCTTGAAGTGGACATAGATGTGTTTCTGTTGCTATCTGACCATGTCTGTCCAATTGTATGGGCCAGTGATTTTACTATCCAAAGATGTAACCACCCTTCGAGACGGGTGTATGGCTTTACCAACTGGGTGGGGGACGGTGTTCCACACTTCCTACATAGTGAAACGGAAAGGTTTTAAACACTCCGATGCTCAAACACGGACCTCTGTAGCTGGAAGACTGTAATACCTCATGCAATTTACAGATACATACCGTTTTTTGGTAGAGGTGCACGTACCACAATTGATCACTTTTACCTAGCTCCACTGCTAGTCATATAGTTTCCAATATTGTGATAAAACAAACTGCAGTAAGTGATTGTAACCCAATTATGTTATCAATGGACTCTTTATGCCGATTGCCCCACAGCCCCTAAATGTGTAGTAAATATTGTTCTTCTTAGGCCGAATGGCATTCAGATTAGATGGTCAGGGGTCGATCCTATATAAGCTGTAGCTAACAGCTTATTAAAAGTGTCTTGTAGGTAATGTGGGTTGTATAACAATTAATCACTGGGTGTTGTGGATAGGTTATGTCTTATCTTGTATAAATATTTTTTTTTGTTGATCATAATGATTTCACTTCTGATGAGGAAAATGGAGGGTTGGAATAAATACATTGGAGTTGAACATAGAATATTTGATGACTCATCCTTGATGTAAGTATTTTATACACATTAGAACCTTATCTGATCATAATATGATTGAAGTAATATTTTAGGGATGCTAAAACATTTAATTCCATATTTTATTCAGACTAGCGCCTGGGATCCACTCAATTACAACTTAAAGCCTAACTAGAGATGATACACCTGGTTTTGAGCATTTACTTACAAATGAGTTTTACAGTATAGGATTATATTACATGGGGTCATGAAAATTGATTTTATGCCAACAGTAAGAAATGTGGTGTGTCTTAATCTATCATGGTAAACTGGTCTGTATTGTAGGAATCTATTTAAAGTCGCATTGTTTTGTTTCTTATCTAAATTGTGTCTTCAATATGTATGAGTGCATTTTAGAAATATTCATTATAGATATCTGATGCGTTATGAATGTACATATGAGGCATTGGTGTAGGTGGAGTCACGGTCTATTTGTATTGGTTATGTGTTGATTAATGTAAGAAAATGATTTAGGTGATTTAGTTTGAAAATATGTATATTTAAAGCAAAAGTATGTTCCAAAATGTTTTGTATGTGTTTTAATCGTTTCAGCCCTTATGTAGTCCGTTTAGGACAAAACGCAGCGCTGGCTGGGCTGAATTCATGTTTACGTCTACAAAAAGAATAGAAAAAAGATCAAGATTTTTTATTCAAGATTCCGTGACTCCTTTGTCTTACTAATGTACACTCCCATAATTATGGGTTTGATAATTTATATATTTGGTCTATATTAATTATGATGTCTGGGCATCATAAATGATGGAAATGTGAAGTTTCTAAAAAAATTAATGATATTATCAATGATAACACATGTGTAGACGATAGACACTCCTCTCCTGTATTTGCTAGGTCGATCCTATGTGTGTACTGCAGAGGATGTTAGCTTTGAATGTTACAGAGCTTGATCTTTGCTTAGACCCTGACATGGATAATGTTTGTTTGGTCAATGCATTTGAAGCAGTTACCAGGGCTTTCAACCCCCTTTTGATTCACCCCATCTAGAACAGAAACCCCCAAGAAACATGGCTGGTGCAATCACTTGTGTTCAAAGGCCTCTAAGAAGCTGAGGCATGCTCCCTACTGGGTCCTAAGGGACCACTCAGTCATCAAAACCCCAAGGAAGCAACACGAGGTGCTAGCTTCTAGGAAAAAAGAGCTTAGGAAAGAGGCTTGGTCAAACCTGATTCAGGCAGCTGAGACTAATGATGATATCCTGTGTGGAATATGGTAAATGCCCCATTTTTGAAAAATGGTTCTACCCTTGAATTAACATCACATGTCTCTCTTCAAGCTGGAGTTTATAATTTTCAAAGGATCTTCGACCCATCCATTAATAATGAATTGGCGCATATTTACCGGCCTCAGAGGATGCAGAAATTAGTATTATTCCTCAGGGTAGTAGGCCCCTTGGCTTTACCCTGGATGAGGTTCATGGAGCCTTGAACCGATTCACCAGAGGTAAAGCTGCTGGACCTGACAGTGTTCTGGTTTATGTATTTAAAGATATGAGTGAGCTGTGGGGACCAATTCTGAGTCGAGTGGTAATGGGCTCAGCAACTTCTAGGTGGGCTAATTCCATTATTGTCCCCATTTTTAAGATCATCTGTGAAACTCCTGGGTAGGGCCATCTTGTAGAGACTGGAGGAATGAGCTATCAATACTTCTATGCTGTTAGATGTGTAATATGAATTCAGGAAGGGATTGGGGACAGTGGACCAAAGTGTAAATTTTGAAGCTCTTTTTGGAAAATACACCAAAGCCTAAGCCAGGAAACCATTTACCTGTGCTTTGCTGACCTCAGTAGTGCTTTCGATCTGGTGGACCATTCAATCCTGTTGCATACCTTGCTTTTGTATGGGGCGCCTGAAAATATTGTCTGTCTTCTCTCCCGGCTGTATAAGAATCTCTCAGCTAAGGTACAATATGGCTCCAATGGGAAATGTTCACTGTCTTTTAGAATTTGGCGGGGCAATAGACACAGGTGTGTGATGGCCCCACTTATATTTACACTTTTCATAAATGGTGATGATACCCTTCGCTCTATACATCAGTTCTTGCTGGCCACCCGGTTCCTGTTCTCCTGTACTCCAAAGATCAATAAATCCAAGACATTTACAATGTCTTGTGGGAAGGCTACTCAGAAGGTCAGGATCTTTTTTACTGAGAGTACACCTATTACAAAGGTCAATTCCTTTTGTTACCTGAGCATTCTTTTCTCTAGCAATAGTTAACAGTACAAACATATATAGAATGCCTGGCTTAAAATGAATACAGTGTGTGAACTGGGATGCCGCCCCATAAAGGAAATGATTACCATCTATAAAGCAAGAGCACTGTCAGCTGCAATCTATGATGGAGTGTGTGGGGTTACACATCTAGTATCCCTTTACAGGTTGAGGAAAATGCCTTTCTAAGGCACCTTTTGTGTGCTCCTTCTTCGTCATCCTCTATTATTCATAAGGCAGTGGAGTTAACTCACTTAAACCTGTCTTATTGATGTGTTCAATAGGGGCTAAATCTGAGACAGAATTTATGAAGGCAGTTATTCTGATTGTTTAGCGCTTGGCATGTCTACCTGTCCTTTGTAGTATCAACTCTATTTCCTCTAAGGATAGTGGTGGCGAAAATCTGAAGTACACTTACATTTACAATAAGAGTGATATTACACACCTTGATAGAAATACAACATGAGTAACTATTCCATGTAGAGAAGACATCCATTATATTTTTATGAGATTCACAAACACTTGATGAAATTCTAGTAATATTTCTACATATTGCGTGTAGAGCACTGCAGTATGTGTGGATATGGCCAAGATAAAACATGCAAGTTTAGAAGAATACCATAAATTATGTTGGTAAACTAATACCACATACATGGTCTAACTTTTAATATGTATATGTTGACACAAATATGTAGGTAACCAAATTTGTACATTCAAAATGAATCTCATTGAGCACATAACTGCTGTCAAAAAACAAAGTAATTCTTTTTACTCTCTGTTCAGGCTATTAATATCAGTTAACTCTCTTTGCAGAGTGTTAAAATGATTATGTACCCACCCTCGCTTTCAATTATGGAACAGAGCTGAAGTTGAGTCAATGCTGAACTAATGAGAGGAAGAAACCTGCATTCCAGGACTTTCTACCAAGCATCAAATTGCAAATTCCACCAGCAGCTAGACCTTTGAGCATATGCTGGTCAAAATATTCATATTCTCCACTAATCCCTGAGGAAAGTTGCTTCCCCACATCTGAAGTAATGTATTTTACAGAGAGAGATCTCAAATGGGCTTTTTGGGCAACTGTCCTTCACAAATACAGCAGGGACGTTTTCCTCTTGTCCTTTGCCTTGTCATGTCTTGAAGTGACATGTGAGATGCTGGACTTCGTACAATTTGAATTTGAATGTGACTGATAGGTAATCCTAATCCAATTCCTAAAATGGCAAAACGTTCTCACAGTTCCTATTTCTTCTTTAGTATCAGAGTATATAGTTTCTGTTCACACATTTGACATCAAAATGATCCCAGATCAATTGTTGTGCTGTATTACAATATGTCAGTACAGCCCTGAAGTTAAAGAGCTCTTCTACACTCTAACCATCACCACCAGTTCAGTCCACTTCAAAGCAATTCCAGTACCTTCTTCTGGCACTTTCTCTAGGTGGCTTGCAAGTCAGACTATTTCCAACAGAACTATCGTATGGCATAAATATTGTGTTTTAAATATATTGGGTACAAAAATATTGTGCCATTGAATGTAGAGTTTCTATTATTAACTCAAGTAGCAATAATTTGTATATGGATTTACACAATCTTTAAGTAGGACGATATTCGGAAGAAGATTTTCATATACTAAACCTTCAGGGTGTCCTGCTGGAAAGAGAAGGCAGAAAGTCCGCTTGAACCCTTGCACTAAATGGAGATGGATACTGCAGGGATATTTATAGGTAAATATTCAGGCATTTAATATGGGATGTCTTCATCTCCATTCCTGGATATTATGTGTGTACTCCTTTGAATCTTTGTTAAGTGTGAAATGTATGAACACATTCAATCATAAGCATGAATGTCATTAAAAAACTTAACCTGGATCAGGAGTGCACTATACCATGTCTCAAAAGAGTCCCCGTTAAAATAGAAATGTCAAGTTTGTTTGCAGATTCCTCCTTTTCAGGTTTAGTTACATATATGTAGTGTTTCAGCGTTCAGTGCAGATCAAAAGATCAAAAAATTGTCAAAATGTAACTGATGGAAAACATTATGGAAATCAATTTCTTCTGATTTTTCTGATTCCTCACTTGCACTTTTTTGACATTGGAGGGTACCAAAGCACTACATGCAGTCAATGAACACATGCCGGTCTTTCAAGGATTGAAGAAGATAGAGATCATTGGCTGAGACTATGGGTGAGTGACCTATGCTGTGGTCATGGGTTGGCTTACTATCCTTCCCGTGTTAAAGGCAAACTTACACTTTTGTGTACATTTTTTATTCTTTCCTATTCATTAAGGTATTTTACTAGTAGTATATTTTTGACTGCTGAGTCTCCGCATTCTTAACAGAGACTCCACAAATAAAAAGACAGGACTGTCTTATCTTTTTATGATCACGACTGCAGAGTCTCCGCAGTCGTAATCATACAAAAGGTTTCAAGGTACAAAATGTGTGGTGGATGGCCACTGTTGGTTTTGACTGGGGTTCACCCATTTTACTGAAGTTTTTGTTTTTCAAAAACAAACTCCCAAAGTGGGAGTTTTCTATTGATAAACAAATAACCAATGTGCCTTTTTCCTTTGGGCGGTGGGCATTTTTTTGTTTTGTGACCAATGGAAAAAAGGACATCACATCCTCCACAGTAAATTGAGCTGGATGTATAGTGCTTTTCATCTGATGGTCCCTACTCTGTCTGCCAGTCAGATTATGGTTTCTATCACTAAAGCCAACCAGCGACTTCTTCAATGTAAAGCTGTCCATCCTTTTGACCTTGAGTAGGATGGGGGGCTATTGGTTTAGTGAACAGGGTGCTCAACCACATTTGTGACAGAATACCCTGTCTGCCAAATTCTAAATGGGGCCATAAGTCAGAAGCAAAATCTTGCATCTGCATATTGGACCAGCTTGAGGTATTCAACATCTGGATATTGGACCAGCTTGAGGTATTCAACAACTGCTTCATCTGCTCCATTGCGGTCAGCCTAAAATGGCACCCCGGGTCCAGTCAACCAGGAACAGTGACTTCTGATTGGAGCTTTACTTTGTCTTGGAGCTTTTTGCCCTAAATTTACAAATTAATATCTGTAGATCCCCTTATTGGGCGTTAATTCTCCCTTCTATGTTTATTATTTGAATTTGTGTGTTGAACCTGACAGGATGCTACAGCTTTTATCTAGGAAGGACTCACATCCTCCCCAGCTAACAACCCCATTCAGGGAAAGAAACACATGTTATAATATTAAGAAAAAGTTAAATATATAGGGGATCATCACGTCCTCATTTTGAACTTGCTCACCAGAATACTTAACAACATTTGAATACAATTCAGCCTATTAAACTACAAGAATAAAAGGACATCCTGTCTTCACCTGCTTGACAAGACAGAGGGTGGCCTTTCTTCCCAGATGAGAATGAAGTAGGCTCTAGGGGGCACGTTTAAAAAAGAAAGTGGGGGAAAAATTTAACGGATCTGACAAAAAATGTTTTGTGACACATGTATACAAATAGTAACAATAATTTATTCAAAATTGTACCGCAAATGTTAAAAGAGTGTAAACTACAAAAAAAAGAAATCAGGTCTGTGCAACGTCTCAGAGAAATCAAAGCTGACATAGACAAAGACAGATTCATCTAAGAGCTGAGGACAGGAAGGTTTTAGATAAATATTTTAAGGTGATGTAGACACGACAGTCCACTACTTTTTCTACATTACAAAGCATAGTCATAATGATTTGTAGAATAAGTGGTTAGGAAATCACACAGGAAGGCTATTATAGTGACAGCCACTAGTTTTGTTCAGGGTCTGTGGAGACCTCTTAATTTACATTGGACTAATATTATGGCCCTATAATGGAGGCAGAAGAGCGTCGGAGTGTCCTTTTTATTTGACAGTCTCCCTCACCCACCCGACGGTGGCATACTTCATCATAGGGTAACCTCCTTGCAATGTGAGCCTGAGAGGGAGGTGCTCAGGGATGTTTTAGATGTCAGATTTTGAGATGTACTAAAACCTGTAGATGAGTAGGGTGTGGTGAAGGTTGTGCAAATGTTTTGTGGGAAGTGTATGTGGATTAAAACTAACTTTGAGGATATGAAAAACGTTATTGCTGCATCTACAGGTTTGGGTTAGAGCAAAAGTTGTGAAAGGAATGGATTAAACCTCTCACAGCATATTGTTGGTCGACATGTTTCAGCTTCATACCCTCTGCAGAGGTCTAACGGCTTCTTCAGGACCAATTGTGCAAAAAAGTATTACTCCTCTTAAATTGTGGACATACAAAACTATAAAGGAGGTATACTGAACCAGTGGTTTAAGTGGACCGCCATTCAGTCAAAGTCCCGGTCCTTGGCCCGTTCCATCACCCGCCACACTCCGTGGTTGAAGACTTAGATGCTCCTTCGAGTTTTGCACCAAGGTGATGGTGTCCATAACATCCTGACATATCAGGTAACACAATTACGGGTGGACTTTGACTGAGTGTTGGTCCACTCCACCACACCCTCCTCATCTACAGGTTTTAGTATACCTCAAAATCTGACATCTAAAACATCCCTGAGCATCTCCTTCTCAGCGGGAAGGTTGTAGGTGACCGCTCTGTGACCAGGCTCACATTGTGGGGAGGTTGCCGTATGATGAAGCATGCCACCCTCAGGTGGTTAAGGGACACCGTTCTATAAAAGGGACACACCCGAGCTCTTCCGCTACCCACCACTAGAGCCAGGGGCCTTTTTGCCTTTTTTTACTTTGTGTTAGGGGAATCGTCCCCTGCTGGTCTCTAAATCTCCTAAGGCCCTTTTTGTGTTTCTACTCCTATAATGGAGGCCTCAAGGCTCTAAAGAAATTGTTGTTAGAATTGTCTCTAAGCCCTTATCTGCTGCACACGCTGGAGTTGGAATACTAAATTATACTATTCCTAAATCCAGTGCACCCCCTACAGCAAGTCGTAGAAATGGTTTGCGCAGTTGTTACAATGCATGTGATGTAGCATCGCATATTCAAATTTTTTACACCCAATAATGGCCAAACAAGTGCTGTTTTAAGGCTTGTATCAGAGGCCTTCTCCAAAAGGCGCAATTAGTATAGAGAAAGAAAGAATATAATATAATAAGAAAAGGTATTTACATCCCGTCAGGGTGTTTATCAATTAGTGTAAATAATTCTAGATAATATAGGATTACTGAATAAATCTAAGGCAGTAAATATGAAGGTATTTCAGAAAGCAAAATAGTTAACAAACAAACAAACAATGTTTCCAACTGATGAAGTTAACAACCTTGGTAATTACTTAGCATAGAAAATCACACCTAAATACATAACCAATCAAATTATAACATTTTTTCACCAAAAATATGATAATTAAACTGACTAGGAGGTGATATCTCAGACATTTCATTTTTTTTTTAAATCTGTTTATTGTTATTTGTAAATTCAACAATACAATAGGCACTTCTTTACAATCAAAATAGCTCTTCAATTGTTCACGGGTGTTACTACATCAGTAGTGTGGTTCATCAAGGGCGTTATGACAATACACTTAAATTAGTTCTTGGACAGGATACAAGCGCCCAGGTGTGCCTTCCGATTAGGGAACAGGAGTTAACGCTTCACCCCTCTACAAGGGAAGGGACAAGCTTTGCATATCCATCCCAACCTCAAATGATCAGCATGTGCAATAGAACAAACCAACTAACTACGACACTGTCACCAAATTACATTACCGTTTGCTCCAATTCTCGACCCTCCAGCCCAAACCCCCCTCCTCTGCTCCCACCCACTTGACTCGCATGGCTCCTCACCAGGTGTTGCCTCGCTGCTGCGTCGCGTAGTGCACCGGAGGATGTGTCTAATGTGGCGTTCTCTGCGCCCCCGCCCCTCTCGCCTGTTGCCTCAGCCTAGTGCCCCGCCGCTCCCTATATCTCAGACATTTCATGCCTATTATCAAGAACTATATAAGGAGTGTAAGATAGTGGATTATTATTTGTGGCGGTCTGTAACCCACCTCACGGAAGAATAAGACTAACTGTCAGTGAAAACCTCAAAAGTTATTAAATTAATCTGAGATCAACCTCCTGCTACCTATAGCACAGATCAGACAGGTCTAACCTTGGGCAATTTGGGCAATTTGTAAATTATCTATGCAGTAAAATTGTAATCAAATCAAAATATCAAACAATAAAGATACCAAACCAAATTAAAAAAATATTAATAAAAAGGAGGACATCAAAATGACAAAAACCTCAATTAGGGTAACCATATATTTAAGTTTATAATATTTTTTTTAAAGTGGAGATAGTGCCAAAATGCACTAAGTGCTACTGATAGTCCTTGTTTGCAAGTGACCATGATGTAGGCATGATTTCAGTCTGAGAGTTGGTTGGACATGCCAAGCGGGTTTGGCTCAATCAAAGATTTTACCTTGGGGTTCAAGCTATTAAAAGGGAGTAAAAATCCTTCAGGAGAGCGAGGCTCACTAAGTTCTTGGGCCCACTCAACAGTTTTGTATGAAAGGGGAATAAACATGCTTCACAAGCTGGCTATTGTCTCTCCTGTGGGAGCAGTTCTCATACTTCATTGTCAGGACAGCACTGGCAGGCCAGCTGTCCTTAGCTAATGCTAAGTAGTCGAACTGCAGCTCAGGCAGGAAGTATACATTTATAAAAGTTATTTTTCCCACATATTTAATAAAATCCAATTTCACCAATGGATTTGATAGTTAATAAGTATGACAAATAGCATTTGAATAACTATTCTAGCCATTTCCTGTCAAAAGTACAGATTAAAGTTTATAATCTATACTTTGAAATATTCAGCAGTTCTGCCAGCAATGACCCTTGGAGTTCATTCCATTGTCCTGGGTACAAGAGGTACCAGGTCCAGTCCTTCATGGCTCCTCCCAGGTTACAACAAGCAAGGTCCAGTCCTCTTTCGGCGTTTCACTTAATAGCTTTTGGGGGCTTATCTTGGTAGGAACATGACAATTTTAATTTTGAACATAAATATCAGGCACCCTATGTCATGGACAGCAAGGTTTACTTAGTGGTAACCTATTAATATTTAAATCCATGGTTTCCTGCTGTCAGAAAGGGCTATTTAATGGTTTGACTGCAGGCTTTTGGGATACCCTACCCACCCTACACACCCTACAGCGAGCTAATTTCAGAACGGCATGCCTCACGCTCAAAGCCCTCCACACTGGAAAACCGGACAATCTGGCCGCCAAACTCAAGAGGGCTGGGCAGACAAGAAACCTCAGGAGCTCGAACTCCCTCCTTCGCCTTCCATTGAGAACACGCAAACACAAAAGAGCCGTGAAGTAATTTTCTGGAATCGCACCAAAAATCTGGAACTCCATCCCAGCAGACATCAGAACTATCCCGTCCTTCACAAAATTAGAAAAACACCTAAAAGCCCTCCTCTTTAACCGCGCCCTCCCGAATGGATAGCCACTGCCCTCACTCTATCCCAGAGGCCGGTGCTCTCTGACTATACACTGCTCAGATTCTCCTCAGCCCTCTTCAAGACAAATGTGCAATAAAATTAAGCAGCCTCAAGATCTTCGGTCTACCTCAATAATGCATTCAACAAGGCTTCCTCAGGACTCAACCACTACCTCAAGAAGCCTCAGCACTTTTGGACTGTCAAACTTAATGTTTAAGACTGCTCTACTATGTTAACTATCATGAAACGCTGTTGTAAAGCACTCCGATACCCTTGGGTCAGGTCAGCGCTATATAATAATAATTATAAGGAGTTTATAAAGCGCATGGTTACGCCACAGTGGAGTGTCCCTGCGCTACAGTGAGAGAGATAGGCAGTGCCTCAACCATGTCCAGAGCAGCCCACCTAATCAGCATGAGAACTAATGGGTTTTAAGAGCCTTCCTGAAATTTAATTCAGAAGTTTCCATCCGGAGGCTCAGAGGAAGCTTGTTCCAACTCTGAGCGGCCAGAAGTCTAAAAGACCTACCTCCCATTCTGGCCTTCTTTACCTTAGGCACTAGCAACAGGCGGGTCCCACTCGATCTCAGGGATCTTGCGGGCACATAGCTGGTAACAAGATCCTTCAGATAGGAAGGGCCCTTGTCCTGGATGATGCGATGGCATATGCACAGCACCTTGAACATCACTCTCTTCCTTACTGGTAACCAGTGCAGGGTGTCTAGCGCTCTTTTGGAGGCCGCCCTCCTAGGCTGCATCAGCACCATCCGTGCGGTGGCATTCTGCACCACCTGCAATCTTCCCAAGCATTTAGCTGTGGCGCCAAGATATAATATGTTGCCATAATCCAGGCGAGATGTAATGAGGGCATGCACCAACGTCTTCCTAGCCTCTGTTGGAAGGAGATCCATCATTTTCCGCAAGCTTTTAAGGACTCCAAAGCATGTCCCCACTATGCATCTGGTATGGGCTTCATATGAGAGATTGGAGTCCAGCCAAACGCCAAGGTTTTTCACCTGGGTGCATGGTATAGGAGTGGGGCCCAGACTCGGAGGCCACCAAGCCGACGTCCAGCCTGATGGAGAACCCCCTACCACAAGCACCTCGGTTTTATTGCCATTAAGTTTCAGGCAGTTCTTGGCCATCCAGGAGGCAAGCTCCTGCATACATGCCCTGAAATTAGAGGCTGCCACATCCGGTGCCCGTGATAGGGAGATCACCAGCTGAGTATCGTCGTTGTATGAGACAACCCTAATTCCAAAACCTTCCGCTATCTCCGCCAGAGGTGAAACGTAAATGTTAAACAGGGTAGGACTCAAAGCAGAGCCCTGTGGCACACCCTGTTCCAATTTGATGTCCTTGGAGTAGTGCGCGCCCTGTCTAACCTAAAAGCTGCGTTCTGCCAGAAAGGATTGCAACCATTTTTATGCCGGGCCTGAGACACCGCCCTTATTCAGACACTGCAGCAAGGTGTAATGTGCCACAGTGTCAAAGCAGCGCTCAGGTCCAGCAGAATCAGGGCCATAGTGTGCCCTGCATCTGCCCCCTGTCTAATGGCCTCTGTGGCAAGGAGTAATGCAGACTCCGTAGAGTGTAACGCCTGAAAGCCTGATTGGGACGGGTGCAGAAGGCTCGATTCCTCAACATGAGTCATAAGCTGTTGGTTTACAACCTTCTCTGCCACCTTAGCCAGATAAGGCAGAAGCGAAATGGGTCGCAGATTTTCAAGTTTGTCCGGGCTGATGTTTGGCTTCTTCTGGAGTGGGAGAACAGTGGCTTTTTTCCAGCTCCCTGGCACCGTATGTGATCTAAACGAGACCTCCAGGACGTGCCTTATGTAGGGCTCAAGAATAGCCAAACTCTCGCTCAGTACCTTGGGTGAGGCAGGATCTCTGGGCGAGCCAGATTTAATGCTTATAAAACTCCAAAATAAAATAAATGGTAACTCTTTAGCCTTGTTTTGCAAGCCCATTCTGTGGATGACACAATAGGTGCTTCAGTCTAGCGGTGGCATTTAACTTTCAGGTCCTGGGTGAATTTTCTAAAGCATATGCTAGGGACTTATCAGTAAGATAAATATGCCAAACAGAGCTAAGCCAATTGAACTATCATTAAAGGGGCAGCATAGGCACTTTATCAATGTTTAGTAGGGGTAATGTGTACAGACTTCGATGTCCAGCAAAAGAGATAGGGCAAATATTGGGGTGTAAATCATGCCGAAGATGGTAATATCCTACAAGAAATATAAAAAGCAAAAGGGCCGGTAAATGGGTATGCTAGTCGTGAGCAAGTCATATAGTAAACAATAACATCAGAAGAAAAGTGCTCAAAGGATATTAAGTAACAACCACCCAACGTTGCCAACTATGTAGACATAAGTCTACACATGTACAAAACTCAATATTCCCGAATTTGTGCTGATTTTGATATCTTATGGCTTATGTTTGTTTAAAGATAGGCTTACAGTTGATGATAAAAGCACATTATATTACAGGATATAGTTTAGATGACACAGTGGGATTTTACATTCTGAATATGATGACACAAGTTTAATTTTGGATGTTGCCAGAATATTTGCAGTACTTGGTGAGTTGGATTGAAGTGTGATACTCCTATGACTTTGGTTTTGTGCACTTGGTTCCTTCTCGTGTGTTAGTCTGTACAGAGTAACACTTCTGGAATTTCAGTTACTCACTGGGTGTTACATTCAAGCAGTATTCTTGGTGTTTCTGGGTGACATTACTTTTTCTGCCTCATTGCTTTACTCTTGTTTCATTTATAATGGATACTAGACTCATGTGGCCTTCTGCTTCTGCCTTGTTTCTGTAATTAACGAATGTACAGATAATTTTTGTAGTGGCCAGATTGGTTATACTATGGGCTTACCTGCTTATTTTTTAACCCTGAATAAGTCAGAGGATACTTCCACTGAAACAAAACATGTGTTGGTTAAGGCTAAAAGTTATTCTGCTGTTGGTCGGATTTACTGGCTAATTATTGTCATGCTGATGGCCGAAGTAACCATTATTGTACTAAGTTTGGAATAAACAAAGATCTAAGCGGACTTCTATGAAGGAAAACTGTGTGGACTTATTAATTCATTATGGACTTTTGTTGCTCAGTATATTGAATATTGAATCCTACAAGAAGCATTTGAACCTCCCTCAACTACACATTAAAAAGTTCTTAAATATACAAGAACTTATTGAATTAACTAGGGAATAGGAAAGAGTTCTATATTCCCCATGTATCCTGGAGGAGATTTAGTTACTGCCCTTTCAACAACTGCCTAGGGCCTGGGGTGGATGGTCTTTTGAAGGAAATTTATAAAACAAATTGCTTCTCCTATTACACCCACACTTAGTAATTATTTCACCCTCATTGGTTACTTTTATAAAATCAGTTAGAGACCCAATTTACTGCTACTACCAGCAACCACTCACCCTACTTAATTAAGATTATAAACTTTTTATAACCATACTTGCTTTAAGAGTGGCCTGAATGATTGACCATTGAGTTGTACCAAACCATACAGGCTTCATCCCAGAAAGATTATTAGCTGCTAATAGTCATTATGTCTGGAAAATAATAGATTTTGCTGAGACTGAATGACATCTGTGTTTGGTTTTTAGATACAAAACGCTTTTGACTTAGTTAACTGTTGATACATGACTTTCTATTGGAAACCAAGATGAAATTTCCTATGTAATCTAGACAAAGTAGCAAATCACCATACTCAAATTCCTTGCCTGAGCTGATAAAGGCAGGTCAGGGAATGGGCACCATCTTAAACAGTAAAGAAATGTGTCAGTGTAGCCCATTTTCCATGTTACTTTTCACCTTATTTATAGAGCCCCATATCTCAGCTAATTAACCATCAATTATAGCTAAACCTGGACTGAATTGCTCAATCAAAATCTTCCTATACACTGATGATGTATCACTATTCTTAAATCCCCAAACTGACACCATTTTGCAGACTTTTAAAGTGATTGAAGAATCCTAAACCCTCTCCGGCGACGGAATTAAAAAATCAAAAACATAAGGTGTCTTGAATAACTAACAGAATGATAAACTTGTGTTGGATTATCTGTTCGTAGTGAAATCTATGCCTATTCATTATATAGGAATATAGGTTGCCAGCTGAGTCTCTGAGATGTGCAAATAAACTAAATATCCCTGCTATACATAATAGGGAAAGATCTACAGAAATGGATTTTAATATCACTGTCCCTGGTAGGCAGAATAAATCTTATAAAAATGGAGAGACTTCCACATTGCCTGTTTTGCATTCAATTTCTCCCTTGTTTATAAAGAGCTTTTTTCTACATTAAATTCTATGAGTGTCTACTTTATTTGGGCCAACAAAAAAACATGGATCTCCCAAACCAAACTGTGTGACACGTTAAATCATGGTGGATGATCCCTTCCAGATTTCAAAATATATTATCTTATATGTCACTCGAAATTTGTAAAAAAATAATGTTTATAAAGTACAAAAGTAATACTTTCCTGAAATTCTTAATCATATGACAAAAGAAGAAGATCATTGGGGTTTCAGTCATACAATTTGGATTATGACACAAAAAGGTTTCATTCCACACTGGAACAATTCCACCATACTATCCAAACTGACTAAGGGGTTCTCCCTTGATAAAAAAAGTAAACAAAGAAATTGATCAAGTATTAAATAAGGAGACATTTGGTGTAGCACACAGGGATGGCTTCTTCAAATTTTGCAGTTCCTTGGTTAATATTATAAATGTCTCAATGCACCTTCAAATGCCTGCATTCCAAGAGAGGTTGCATTTGAAGAATTTATCAGCAACTGATAATAAAGAAGATCTCCAGTCACGATAATTTGCAGTCCTGTTGAATGGAACATTTGGGAATCTCAAGTATCCACTTGGGTTGTCAAGCTAATCAGGCATACCCAAGCTGCGACTTTATTCCTCAATATATGTCAGCCATAGAATCTCTTTTGCCAGATCTAGGTGTAAACAGTCTTCCAACATCTGTTGCGTGAGACTGTTATGGGTGTTACACCAAACTGATGACCACAATAAGGCAGGGCAAAGTTTGGTAATGTCTTTTATATAATCCAACCCCAATTCAGTGTGGCATAAATAAGTAAAGGTACACTAGGGGACTGAAAGCAGGGATCTCAAAAATCTGTCGTCCATTTTCTGTATGGTATCATGCTTCGGTTTGTTGCCTGGCTTTAAGGCAAATGTAAAAGTGCTTCTATACTTCACCCAAACATGCCTGCCCTACTGTGGCCTAAAATTGACCAGCCGCAAGAATCATCAACAAATATACACAGATAGGAGAAGGCAGAGCCAGGGCTAATCTTGGTATTATTAACAATACATGCCTTGTTCTTAACTTTTTGGGGCACAAAAACCATTATAGTTGTCTTTGTCTGATTTATAGTGAGGTCAAGATTCGCCAAAAAATGTATGACTCTATCCAACAGCCTCGTAAGCCCAAGCAGAGACCAGGCCATGAGGACAACATTGTCTGCATATAATAGTGCAGGAACAGGACAAGTGCCAACATTGGGTACATCCACATGGAATTAAGAAGATGTTTTTCCAAACCATTAATGTACAAAATAAACAAGAAAGTTACCTGGACACTGCCCTGCCTGACTCTCTAACAATCTAACGATCTAAAAGGGTCCGGTCGTCTCCCCCTTAGTGCCATAGCTGACTCTTGCAGTCGGCCGGCTCTATAGTTGTCTTAAAGAATAGATATCTATTGTGAACCTGTGGTCACAGACTTAAAAAAATTTCACAGCAAGGAGAATAAGAACTACATCACAACATAACGCATACAATGAGGTGATGAGACACTAACTGAAGGATAATTTTATCACTATGGCCCCATACACTGTATATGACTGAAACAGTAAGACAGTTGAAAAACAAAACGTATTCAAAAGTGATCATTAAATAACACCATACAAGGTCAAGCAGAATTTGGGTCCCTGAAATAATATTGGAATCAACAATATCGTGTCAAAATATCATTTACAAAAATATTGACTTCCCATCAATAGAATAGTAAGTACAAAATTATCATTTCATGCTAATATAGAAAACATTGGGGGATATTCTCAAGAACGTGTGATAATCATCGGCAAAATCAGTTATCCCAACGTTTCATATCGCCGTCTATCGGGGGAAAATAACTCTGTGTTAATGTCCTATTCACAAAACAGCAATAGCATGTGCTATGTTCCAAATAACACGTCAAATGTCCACGGTAAAGTCACCGGGACGGCGGTAAAAAGTGTGAACCCCAACGTGCGGAAAGTTGCATTGGGCCCAGCCGCGATAAAAATATCTGCGATAATCTTCACCAGGCCTGCAAGTCACACACGTCAGGCGGGAAAAATCACTATAAAAGTAGAAAAAAACATACAAACAAAAGCAAAATAACAGCGAACCACAATGGAGGTAGACGGAGCAAGTACAGAGGAGAACCAGAACCCCACAAGCCCCCCAGAGTATCAGAGTATCAGCCTGGGACAAGGACAAGAAGAAGAGGAACACGCAGTTCAGTCCGCAGGATAACAGTATCCTGATAACGGAGGTGGTAGATCACCATCAACTACTGTTCGTCACCTCCACTGTGTCATTGGCAACAAAAAATTGAATATGGCAGTCCATCGTGGACAAGGTGAATGCAGTCGGAGTGCTGAGGAGGACAATGGAAGAGGTCAAGAGCCGCTGTAATGATGTGAAGCGCAAAACCAAGCAAAAACTCTAAGTATGGGCGCAAAATCCGTTCTGCTCGCGGAATTTGCGGATTTTCGGCAAAAGTTGAAGCTCAAATTCAGTAACGTTGAGCCCAAAAATTTTGTGAGCACGGTCGAGGCTAGGCAGGTGTGCTTCCTCCCTATATCTATCATCTACAATTAGATGTAATCCTTGATGGAGGTCTTTGCATCCAAGAGTTTCTCGAGCCCAATCACCGTGTACTTCCTGTGACCAGGAGGCTGCTTCCTTCTCATCTGCTGCTCTGATCGGTCTCTGACCCTTTATAAACAAGAGGCATGTGAACTCGCACAATAGCCACGCCCATTTGGCCCCGCCCCACACACACTAGGGTATGCAACGTCTTCCTGCCCTTTCCCCCACTGTGATGAACAGCTCACTCGAGGGACCTCGGCGCCTATGAGCGCGGTGGCAAAGTTACAGACACACGCGGTCACTGGAGACAACTCTTCTGGCCCTTTATGCAGCTGTAGTGTAGCAAAAGCACTATACATTTACCCAACGAGGTAGCACTTACTGATTAGCCAGTAGAAAGTACTCCAGTTGAGTAGAGGTATGGCACAATACGGTGGCATCTTCGTGGATAAATATGCAGGCAGAATTCATTATGGCACGATGCTCCTGTAACAAAAATTAAACCTCAACAGGAAGCACATACAGATAAAGAAGGTGCCCGAGTTGAAGCTCAAATTCAGTCACGCATTATAATCAGCCCAAACAACTAGTGAGCACTGTCTAGACTAGGCAGGTGTGCTTCCTCCCTATATCTACCGCCTACAATTAGATGTAATCCTTGATGGAAGCCTTTGCATCCACGAGTTTCTCGAGCGCAATCCGCGTATACTTCCTGTGACTAGGAGGCTGCTTCCTTCTCATCTGCTGCTCTGATCGGTCTCTGACTCTTTATAAACAAGAGGCATGTGAAATCGCATGGAAGCCCTACCCGTTTGGCCCCGCCCCACACACACTAGGGTATGCAACGTCTTCCCACCCTTCCCTCACACTATGATAGACAGCTCACTCGAGGGACCTCGGCGCCTTTCGGTGCGGTGGCAAAATTACAGACACACGTGGTCACTGGAGATGACTCTTCTGGCCCTTTACGCAGCTGTAGCGTAGCAAAAGCACTATACATTTACCCAACGAGGTAGCACTTACTGATTAGCCAGTAGAAAGTACTCCAGTTGAGTAGAGGTATGGCACAACACAGTGTCATCTTCGTGGATAAATATGCAGGCAGGATTCATTCTGGCACGATGCTCCTGTCACAAAAATTAAGCCTCAACAGGAAGCACTTACAGATATAATAAAGCAGGTGCCCGAGTTGAAGCTCAAATTCAGTAACGCATTATCAGCCCAAACAACTAGTGAGCATGGTCGAGACTAGGCAAGTTTGCTTCCTCCCCGTATCTACCGCCTACAATTAGATGTAATCCTTGATGGAGGTCTTTGCATCCACGAGTTTCTCGAGCGCAATCCCTGTGTACTTGCAGTGACCAGGAGGCTGCTTTCTTCTCATCTGCTGCTCTGATCGGTCTCTGACCCTTTATAAACAAGAGGCATGTGAACTCGCATGGAAGCCCCGCCCGTTTGGCCTAGCCCCACACACACTAGGGTATGCAACATCTTCGCGCCCTTCCCTCACTATGATGGACAGCTCACTTGAGGGACCTCGCCACCTGTCGGCGCTGTGGCAAAGTTACAGACACACATGGTCACATATATTTGTGCAAATCCGCAAGTTCGCGGATATTCCCGCGAACTCGTGGATTTTTTTGCCATTTCGCGAGATTTCACGGACCGCAAATCCGCAATTTTCCCCCATACTTAAAAAACTCACCAACAACCGGAAGGCAGCAATGCAGACTGGAGGTGGGAGTCCAGCACCACAGGAGGAGCTGGACGAGATGGAGGAAATGGTGTCCACAGTCATCCGTGGGGAGACAGTGGCAGGAGTTGGGTGACCGGACACTGCTCAACATGACCTGACACAACAGCACCAGGGTGAGTAACGAGCAGGGACTGGGGGGACAGGGGGAGATGGGCACAATGGCACACATGCACAATTAAGTATAGCACATCTGCGGACAAACCATACCCCAGACCACCAACTCCCACCAAGAGACCAATATACCCAAGTATGCAACATCTCAGCACTGTATAAGCACAGAAGTCAAAAGCACATCGCATGAAAGGGATAAGGGGCAGCAAAATCAGACCTGCAGAGGCGACTCTCCCAAAATGCAGCACACACACACATAACATACAGAGCACATCAACATTGACAACGATGTCGTATAAACCGCAACACGTCCACAACAGAACAGGGGGCACAACTGGTGCCGCTTGTGTGTAGAAACTGGCCGATCACATTTGGCATTGCAGGGAAATGTGAGTTGACAATGTACAAGTACAAACACACATACATGAAGTTAGGGCTGGGCGTAGTTTGCGAAGTAGCGCTACGCGAAGCTACACAAAGTGCACCTCGCACTACGCATCTGCGTTTAGCACTACGCGAACTGCGTAGTACCCTGTTCGCTCTGTGCAAGATGCCGTTTTCAATGATTGCACAGTGCGGACAAGCATCAGGCACTGTGCAATCATTGAAAACGGCAACTTGCACAGTGGGAGCTGTAGTTTTCTGCCGCTAGAGTAGATTTTTACTCGAGCGGCAGCCTTCTCAAAGCGGACTGGTAGTTTCCATCACGAGCGGTCGCTAGCATACGCGACCACTCGCAATGAGAAACCTGACGCTCGCGATCGGTAACTTGATGTTGCTGATCGCGAACGAGGAAAAAGTCCCGTCGGGATGTCATTTTGCTTGCTCGCAGTCGGCAACTTGACGTTGAGGACCGCGAGCAAGCAAAAAATGATCGCTGCACTATGCTACGCTATGCGTGTTTGCACTGTGCTACGTGCAGTTTGCGTAGTGCGAAGTAGCACAAACTTTGCAAACTACACGAGCCTAGCGTAGTACTTTGGCCAGGGTTAGTCAAAATGTCCACTGCCCCGCATCAAATAGGCAGCTCCTCCCAAACAGTCACAATGTACACTGTCATGCAGTCTGTATGTAAACATGTACAATGCGTCAACATATATGTGAACACAATCTTAAACTGCATCTCCCCTTCACATTGCAGAGGGAAAACCAATACCTCCTGCTGAGCAGGCGGAACCTCTCTTCTCTGATGACGAAGAGGATATCTCACCTTTGACCCCAATGCCTCCAACAGCTCATGGACAGCCTCATCACCCCACCTCCAGGAGCAGGGCAGCCCAGCTGCATCGAGGATACCCCACCCCCTGCACAGACCACACAGCTGGAAGCACCCACCACCACGGCTCTCTCCCAGGACCCCCATGAAGATCACATGGCCTTCCAACGCTGTGTGTTTGGGTGCCAGGAGAAGTTGGCTGAACAGGTGCAGGTGGGATTTGACCACATGGCAGCCAAACTAGATGCCATATGTGGGTGTCTAAGTCCCATCAGGGACCACTCACAGTCCCTAATGGACACCCACAGTCTGCTTCATGCTCTCCAATGATCCATGGCGGTCATCGCTGGAGTCCTGACTCAGAGATAAGAACAACTATTTAGTCAGAGTGGCTCCAGCAATGTCACCCGGGAGTTGGGACACATGCGGAGGATCATGGAGAACATGGAGTGGATGCAGGCGGAAAGAGTGGCTGCCACGGCTGAACACCAGCGAGTTGTAGCTGGGATCCTCAATGCCCTAAAGACCCTTCTCATGGCATTGCTGCCACAAGGCCTGGCACTGATGAATGCTGCTGCTACCACTCCGTCCACATATCTTTGCCCCCTGAAGTGTCAGTGCCACAGTGTGGCAGACATTCCATGTCCGGCCCCTGAGGTATCACTGCCACACAGTGCTGGAGACATAACACCACCACCCACATGTGAGGCACATGAAACAGCAGAGGACGAAGATGCGTATGAATCTGCCTTCATTGTAATAAGGATGCAGTAGCATTCATCTCCTCCATATGGCTGGTTTCTGCTTGGTTCTGCTCCCTGCATCATCACCTTCCACTGTCCCCCCATACACTCTGCATCTCACCTTGGACCTCGACATGTACTGCCATATTCTGTTTGGTCACCAATGACACAGTATTCAAACTGAGGACTGTACTCTTCCTCTTTTGATGAACTTGTCATTACGTAAAGGACACTGGCTGGCCCTCCACAGGCCAACAATGTGAAGTTTGCATGGCCCTGTACTGCTCCAGCTATAACACTTGCTGTATGTGCAATAAACATTCATATCCACACAGATGTGTCATGTATATGATCATTCAAGTGTGGAAGTATGGATGAATGTAGAATCAGTGATTCCCCCTCACATCCATGTTGCCCATGTTGTCGGACTTGAGTCACAGGGTGACACATTTCCAATTGCGGTCTGGGTGGCGCCAACACTACAACAGAGACACACGTATTCGTTACTTCCTTGTCCAGCCCAGGACAGAACCATGCTCAGAGCCCTGGCGTCACTGTTCACACCCTTACGCTGGACATGGCATACGCCAGGCCAGCCCTATCCACTTACGCTCACAGGGGGGGGCGACAACGCTACATGTCCCAGGTCTTCCCTGTAGTGATCTGCTGATCACAGGTCTAGTTGTCAGCATGCTACAGCCACTCCCTCATGGCTGGTGTACACCCACACCACACCCACCCAGCACACGCATCACAGAACATATGACCCTGCCATTAAAAAGGGTCGGGCAAACATGCTGGACATCATTTCCACTCTCTATCTGGGTGTAGCCCTGTAGGTATTATTAATGCATGTGGGCCTAGGGCCCTACCACATCACATTCCCCAGTGCCGGTGGTGACATGATGGCATCCGCACCATGTGACTCAATCATAAAGGGTCCATGACTTGCTGTGCACAGACTTGGTGGCACCGGATACACTGCATTATTTGAGAAAACAGGGGACCCCTACTTATAATGCGTTCACTACACGTAGGGAATAATAACCTTTGGAAAAGAGAACTGTAGCAAACAAACTATTTATCATCTGCCATTTCCTTTGGGGCAAAACTCTATATCAATGAAGTGCAATTAATAATATGAAAAAACAACAATAAATAACAAAATTATAACAAATTTTTATTTCTATTTTCATTTTATCTTTATCATATTTTTTCTGATGTATGATTAGTTCAGATTTTTCTTATCATTTTCAATAAATATACTCAATAACATTCATAAAGCAAAAAAGACAAACAGAAAAAACACAAAAACATCAAATGACTAGTTGGTTTAAAGGACTATTGAAGTTGGCAATGCGGTGGGTTGGAACACTACGCGCGTTTCGGCCACTGCCTTCATCAGGTAGACCGTCATTTGCAATAAAACACTTTTAACAACACTGCCGTTTGCAGTTAAGTCCGAGTAAGGAAAGTGCACGGTCTTGGGAAACAGTTTTTAAGAAAAGCTTATCTGTGATGATTAATGCACTACCGGGACAGCATGTGCGGACTCCTCGGATTGGCGTGCAATCTCGAGGGGCCAAGAAAGCC